>NC_133619.1:71168491-71263491 GCF_048593235.1 Sminthopsis crassicaudata | reverse complement strand
ATTTTTTTCTCCCACTTACTTTATTTTTGGTAATATTGTGGTATTTTTTTCCCTTTTGATCTCTCTCTTTTTTCACATCTATGACTAATATGGAAACATGTTCTGCACGATAGCACATTTATAATGTATATTGCCTATAATTTAATTTGCCTACAATTTTCTAAGTTAGGGACAGATGAGGGAGAAGAATTTGGAACTCAATCTTGTAAAAATTATCTTGACATGTAATTGGAAAACAATAACATACTATTAAAAATAAAATTAACAAAAAAAATAAAAATAAAAATAAAATTAAATTAAATTAACCTCTTATTTGCTAATACCCTCAATTAGTTTTAGAAATTTTGTGTGTACATATATATTATACAAATAATTCAAAAGTCATCACTATCATATATATGTATATGTATATATATATATATATATATATACATATATATATATATATCTTTTTTTTTCTTATTCCCTAAATGTTGACTTATAGAAATATTATAACTTTAGCCTATGTGACTGGGGAAACCATTTATCCATTATTTAGATTATCCATTCACTGAATTCGATCACAATTAAACCACATTCTAAATCTCTACAACATTACTGTTGGCACTATATAGAAAGAAGGATAGAAACTAATAAAACCACTTTCTGTATTTCAGGCGCTGTGCTAAATGCCAAGTATACAAAAATAGATATAAACAATTTAAGTTCTCAGGAGCTCAGATCTTAATAGGGGAAATATGAAAGCTATCTATAAATAAAACGTATACATATAGATGTGTATGTGTAGAGAAAGAGGAACATGAAGAGATATTAATGAAGCCAAAATTGACAAGCCTTGTCAACTAAATAGATATGATAGATGAAAGAGAGTTTAATGTCAAGGAAGACATCTAGGTAGAGAATGTTGATGGCTGGGAAAATAGAGATTTCTTGAAAGTAAAATAAAAGTTAAGAAGAAAGGAGAATAGGGTTGAAGGAGAAGATAATGAGTTTAATTTTGGACTTTAATGTTGAGTTAAAGATATTTGTGAAATATGTAGTTTCAAATGTGTAATAGAGAGTTAGAGATTCAAGAAAGGAGTTCAAAAGAGAGGTGAGAGTGGAAATAATAAATATGAGAATTATCTTCATAGAGATAATATTTGAATCCATGGAAACTGCTGAAATCATCATGCAATATAGTATGGAAGGAAAAGAGTTCAAGAGAGAGCCATGAGGGACATGTAAACTTTATGTGGATAACATGGGCAAAGATCCAGCAAAACAGACCAAGAAAGTCATATGAGAAAGAAAGAATCATCAGGAAATAAAAATATTATAAAAACCTAGAAAGGAGGGAATATCAAGGAAAAGAGGGTAATCTACAATGTCAAAGTCTGCTGCCAAGACAGCAAAGGTGAAAACTGAGAAAAAGACCATTAGATATGGCAATTAAGAAATCTTTGTAATTCTGGAGAGAAGAATTTGAGTTTGAATGATTAGTCCAGAAAGCAGCCTCCAAATTTCTGAAAATGCAGATGGTATAAGTTTTATAAAGCACCTAAGATTTTCTAAAAGTAAAATGTAGGATTATTTTAATTTTATAATTACAAAATTGTCACTCAAAACAAAGAAGAGTATGAAGATCTAACATATAAAATTCAAATAAGTATCATAATTGATTAGAACTTCAACGACAAAGGAAAGGGTATACAGTGACTTCCAAAGTTCCAGCTTTTGCAGTTTGGAGAATAGTAAAACAATTTACAATGGAAATTAGGAGGAATACATTTTTCGGTCAAAATGTTTGAACTTGGAGGGGATATTTCAATTGTGATCATGATGAATTTGAATTTTTATGAAAAATATACCAATGGAGTCATCAAGAAGGGAATTATGCATAAGGTAAACTGGGTTGGATAAATTTCCTTCTTGTCAGCCCCATTCTTCTCCTGCTGCTGTAACTGAAATAATTCAGGTAGATACAACCCTATTCACAAGCTTGCATATGCCTTCTCAGACTTTTCAGTGTTCATAAATTTAATGCTACAGAAAAATAAATTATGTGGCAACCAGCAGCCTCTGATACTTGTCAGGATGGTCAAGTCCATGCTCCTAGAAAGGGGTTTATTCAACTGACAATTATGCTGAAAAGAGAAGGACATTTATTCTATTACTACCCTATTGAAAATAATACCTTAAAATCTCAAAAAAATAAATCATTCTTCAAGTAGGAAAGAGTATCTAAAAAGAAAGGATGTTACCACAAATATAGTAAATGTTATCTTTTCTATAACATGGCTCCTCTAGTAAAAGTAAAATGTTTATAAAGTACAATATAAATAAACTTTTTTAATGAAAAGGATTTTTGAACAAAAAAAATCACATGAAGCAGTATTTAGAAGCTACTTGGAACTCTGGGAAAGTTTCAAACTCATGCTAGAAGTGTGATTTGCCACTTTGACAATATGAGAGTCAACAAGTTACTTGATTTTGGTCTATGATTCTTTCCATGCTGCCCATTATTCTCTTTTCCTTTATCAACCCCTTGGCTTTTCAACTAAAACTCCATTTTCTATAGAAAGACTTTCCTAACTCCTCTTAATTCCTATGTTTCCCCTATGTTAATTATTTCTCCCTTATTATGAATATTGGTTTTTTCTCTTTTGGGGGTGCATATGTTTGCATGTTGTCTGTCCCATTAGATTTTGAGCTCCTTTAGAGCAGGGATTATCTTTTATACTTCTTTGTACGTTCAACACTTACTGCAATTGCATGTAGTCAATGCTTAATAATCACTGGTTGTCTGGCTAAGCAGCAGTTCTGTATAAAGAACTAAGGATATTTAGATTTTGTTTTTGATACTAGATTTGACTTGATTCATGGGTACTAAAGTTTAATATCAACATAACCTAGATTATAATATCTTCCCAGCTTTCTCTAACTCTTGTCAGTTTTTTAAACATCGATATGTCAGATACATATAATTTTACTTTCCCCACTTCTGCAGGCATTAAAACAAGTTTGTAACATATTAAACAAGACTCATTTGATGGGAAAATCACAATATAATTATAGCATCATATTTGATGGGAAGATTTAGGAATTTTTCTTCTCTCTCAGCCTACAATACTTTCCATATTCTTGTCTGACAGACATATGTATGTGTATATATATGTATATATATATATATATATATATATATATATATATATATATATATATATATATATATATATATATATATACATATATATGTCATTTTACTTAAATGAGAATAAATGTTTATTGATTTATACTCTTTTAAATAACGATTATACTTTAAAAGGGTAGAAGAAGATTGGTAGATTTTCAAAAGAGTACATATAAACAAGTCAAAATCCTACAGAAATATTTTTTGTTATAATAAAGCCCAACACATCATCAAACAATAGAAAAGCCTGCGTAAAGATACATACCACTGGGTTCAATGAATAGAGATAAAAATGGTTTACAATTTTGGATGGAACCAATGAAATGATTAAAATCTAAAAAATGAAGTCAAAAGGGCTCTGCATTGGCATCCAGCATACCAATGGAGAAGTTATATATATATATATATATTCACAAAGAGCATGAAACAAATAGCTGAGTCATGAGGACTTATATATATATATATTCACAAAGAGCATGAAACAAATAGCTGAGTCATGAGGACTTATATATATATATATATATATTCACAAAGAGCATGAAACAAATAGCTGAGTCATGAGGACATATATATATATATATATATATATATATATATATATATATATATATATATATATATATATATTCACAAAGAGCATGAAACAAATAGCTGAGTCATGAGGACTTCCTTGTAGTAAAAGAGGGATTTACTGGGATAACTCAGGCATAGACAAATGTCACCATAGAAAAAGGTTATTCGTGATGGATTTCATGTCATTGAAAGAGCTGTCTATTCTTTCCTGGTTTATGTTTCTGTTTTATACTAGGTCTAGTTCAATGTCCATTTGCACCATCTGTCATTATATGTATGTATATACTATCTAGTTATATAAAAGCAGTAATTGTTTATATAACTCATATACATACATGATACATATATAACACACATGTGAGCACAAAAATATATACACATGCACACTGATGGATAAGCAATATATACTGTACAACTAACTGCTTAGTAAGGAAAATAGGCAGTCTTCATTCAAGTAGCTGTTCCTCTATAAATAGTTAAACTATTTATTTTTAAGTTATTTGTGGCTGATTATAGATCTTACTTAATGATTATGGATCATTTAATGTTTTGACTTATTAAAAAGTTACCATTCATCAGGTAGAGAAAAGAAAGGAAAGGATGAAAAAAGTCAAACTTTTTGCCAAAAGTTGGGGGCTTCAGGGGCCATATTATCAATAACACTGTTTTGATGACTTGCAGTTATGAGGAAACAACAACTTGATAATGAAAAAGAAAGGCTTGCACATATGAAATGATCTAATATTTCATTCAGAGTAAGCAATTAGAAGCCATTAATTATCAGAGCTTACAGCTGTTAGCTCGGCTTAGGATATGTGACGTCCCCTACTGTGGAACAGAATTAGTTCCAATCAGTGTCAAATGAATTTCTGAAGTAATGAATAAGGATTTTGAACAAATCAGAAAAGCCCACGGGAATGATGAAAATTTGCCTTCTCTTTGGTAGCCCCATTAAGAACAACAAACATTTGGAATGTACTTGATGCCAACATTATTTTTACTATTACATCTGCCCTGTTTGTTGTTCTTTGCTGTCACAAAAGTCCTGAAAATATTATTTCCCCAAATGTTTTAATGGTATTCATTAGACAAATTATACATTTCTAACTTGGGGAGGAGAAAATTATTATTTAAAAGGATCCTCTTGTTTTTAAATTTCACTAACTCCTCATATTCCACCCCAACTAGGGCATAATTTATTGTAAACCCCAAATTTCTTTGAGTAATATTATAGATTAATAAAAGAGTATGGGTAGGTTTGACCATGTAAGTCCCTGACTTAGAGCTCTCCAGTGGCACTCTAGTAGTCAGAGTTAAGGTACTTTGAGTATTTAACACTTACAATATTCTACCTTGCCCAACACAGCAGTGAATAATGTTTGAGTGAGAAGCAAGAAAATCTAATTTCAGATACTTGTTAGGTGTGAAACTTTGGGAAAGTAAATCTTTGATGACTAAATGATGGGATATAAAATTAATTGTAAATATTTAAGCATTATATAATTGTGAATTATATTATTATTATTACCTTATATCATAATTACTAATATATACTATGGATAAATTATATGTGTATACATATATATATGTATATATATATAATTTTTAAAATTCTAAATGGATTGTTTGATGGAAATATATGTTGTAGGCTTAATAAAAGACTTTAAAAAGTTTTTTTTAAAAACCGGAATCAACTGATTCCATCTTGCTTACATTGAATACATAGAACTTTAGTCTTTTACTTATTGCAAATAATGTTCTGTTTTAATATTACCTACATTTCCCCTCTGTATCTCTTCCAATTCCCTCTCAGACATCTGTCTATTAATTTTTTTTCCTTTTTAAAAAGAAGAAGAAAAAAAAAACTTTAGCAGAACCACCACATAAATATGTCAGATATTATATGTCATGGTCCACATGTGTGAACCTCCATCTTTGCAAAAGAATGCAAGTAGCTATTTTATCATTTCTTCCTTTGGGTCCAAACTTCATTAATATAATTTTACAACATTTAAGGACAACTGTAATGTAGTTGCCTTTATAATTCACATTGTTTTAATTAATGCATATGTTTCCAGAGTTTGCTAGTTCTATTATTATAACTTTGCTTCTCTTCATTTATTATGTTTTTCCATGTTTTATAGTACAGCAATATTTCCTCTCATTAACCATAATATTCACCATTCCCTAATCTATGGACATCTACATTATTTTAATCCTTTGTTATCAGGCCCCGAAATCATATTTTAAAGTATTTTAATGGTCACAATTAAATATTTTATAGATTCCTATCTCTTTAGGGGAAAAATATGTTTTACAGTAGAATCTCAAAAAAAAATTAACCTGATCTGGGGCCACCCAATTATAGGCTCATAAAATGTGAGGGTGAGAAGGGACTTCAGAGATCTAGCCTGAGGTTTCTTAAACTTTTTTATGTTGTCATAAACACTCTTAGACAATCTAGCGAAGTCTGTGGGTCTCTTTTCAGAATAATACTTTTAAATATAGAAAATAAAATATAGAAAATTGAAAAGGAAACCAATTATATTTAAAGGCTGTTATTTAAAAAGTTTTCTTAAAGCTTACTGACCCCAGCTCAAGTGATTTTCCTAAAGCCTGTACTAATTAGTAATAGGATTCTAATGTATTTCTTCTGGCCCATGGTTGTTTTCAATATGTTAGGACTTTAATCTTTTGAAATTCATTTTTATTTCTTTAGATGTAAAATCACGGTTAGTCTTTTGTTAAAAATTAGTATCCTGTGGCAGTGAGTTGAGCACACGAGCTTTTATTGAGACAGATAACAAAGAAAAATGGGTAAGAAATTGTAAAAAAAAAAAATTGGGTAGCTCAGTGACAGTGTTTATTACACAAACCTTCCTGAAGCCTATCAGCCAAAAAAGTCTCACATCTCATATGGCTAACATTCCATCATCTGGGAACTTAACTGTTGAAGAACAGAACAAATAAACCTCATAAATCCTTAGAGAAAGAAAGAAAAAAAAAAAAAAAAACTAACATCACCAAATGGTACTGGATTCTATCTTTACTGTGAAGTTAAAGAATGGAAACATGCCTTAAAAATTAATGATGTTTGCAAGAAGGTGATATAAAATGCATCATAGTAACATTCAAAAATATTTGCTCTTCAATTTCACCCATCCCCCCCAAAAATAAAAGTTTAAGAATAGAAGACTCAAAGGATTTTAGAATAGGAAGATAATTTCAGAGATAATCTAGTAAAATAGGTTTCTGGGCGGGGGGAGGGGAGAAGGGAATCATACTATGAGGTCTTTCAGATTCTACTGTGGTACAATTAAAAGATCATTGACACTGGAATCCCAGAAATGGCTTCAAATCCTATCTCTAAAGCTTAATGTCTTGATGATCTTGGGGAAATAATTTAATCTCCTAAAGATCCAGTTTCTTAATCTATAAAGTGGGGAAGGGATGATCTATATGGTTTCTGCTGTTCTTGATATTTGATATATGATGTTTAAAAAGTTCAAGAAACATAATTTCTGGGTAATAAATAATTTCACTAATAATATTAATCTAATATTGCAATAACTGTTGCTTATTAACAATATTAATATTTTATTAGTAGCAATAGCACGTTATTAATAAAAGGGTCAATGACACTTTGAAATGCTAAAGACCAAAAGACTAAGAGTCTTTTGAAACACCTAAATAACAAGGCTCCCAATTTGCTCTCAAGATGCTTCAGTAGCTTTTTGTTACCAGTAAAATAAAATACAATAACCCCCAGCCAATTGCAGTTAAAGCAGTTAATAATCCTATCCTAACCTTTCTTTATATGCTTATTATAAATTCATCATTTTGCCTTCTATACTCCAAGTTTCAGCTTGAAGGCCCCACTCCTTCCTTCTTCTATAGAATATCCCATCTTTCTCACAAAAGAGATTCCATTCCTAAGCACAAACTATCTCCTGGTAGGGGTGGTATGAGTCTACACTACTTAACCTCAAGGCTTAGAATCTCTGTATTGCCCTAATGCTATTAAATTATATCTCCTACAGCAGTGGCCTTCTCTCCACACTCCTAGAAACACATGCTACTACATTGTATTTTAATGTATATTTTATATTGACATATATACCTGTTTGTGTACCTGTTATTCTCCCAAGAAGTAGGTATGTTCCTTGAGAGCAATTTTTTTCTTTTTTCTTTTTAGTCTTTTTATATTCAAGCATAGCACAATGATTGGTAAAATTAGGTTCTTCTATATAAATTGTGCTGAAGGAATTTGAGTTTATACAATTATTATTTGGTCACAACTCAATTTTTGGATTAGGTCTTAAAGGGTTTTTAAGATTTTTTGCTGTCCAGTTGTTTTTCAGTTGTATCTAACTGTGGCCCCATTTGGGATTTTCTTAGCAATGATACTGAAGCTGTTTCCCATTTTCTTTTCCAACTCATTTTACAGATGAGGGAATTGTAATAGAGTTAGATGACTTGCTGAAGGTCATACAACTAGTAAGTGTCTGGGGCCAGATTTGAATTCTGATTCCAAGTCTGGCACTCTCTTCAATGCACCAATTACCTACCATTTAAGTTTTTAAAGTCTACTGATAAAATGGAAAATACTTTGAAAGGAGGTAAACTCCTTATGAAACAAAACCTTCAACTTGATTTTTTATGAATTAAATGCTTTTTTTAGGAATTTGAATTCCACTGAGGAGGGAAAAAATGGGGCTGGAGGAAGTATTTGAAATGAATTGAACAAGTACAAATTTAGAGACATACAAAGACAAAGAAAGGAAGGAAGGGAATAAGCATGAAAAATGTTCCTACTATGAGCCAGTCACTTTCCTAAGCCATAGTCATAGAACTCAGGATTTCCTCTATTAGGTTATTTCTTATCCACACAAATGTCACTAGATCAGGAAGTTGTGTGCTTCATAATTTCTATTTCATTTCACCAATACCAAGATAAGTATGTCATGATTTTGGGGAGGAAGTAGGCAGGAGAGAAAATTTAATATACAAGTTTTATATTGTTAGAATGACACTGAGCTTGTCAATGGTATAAATTCTATATGAAATTATACCAAGAGTTTAGGTTGAGTCTTAGCCATGGTGCTCAACCTAGGAGATGAAAAATGTCATTCTTTGACCACTTTTTTCCTATATTATAAATCAGTTGGTCATTATGTAATCTAAGCTTAAAGAAAAGAAACTGCAGTTGTCCAGGTCTTCAAAAGTTGATTCTCAATTGAGCTCCTTTCATTTTCTCAGGAAAGTCATTCAATGTCCCTTTATCTTAATTTTCTATTGTTGATCCAAAAAGGACCTGTAAATTTCTCATGAGATTGCTTTGGACCATAGACCTATTGGGTCAGCTACCTTATTATTAAACTCTCCACTTTAAAATTAAACCAGTCTCTTCTAGCCTCAGTTTCCCTATTACTCTAGATGTGTTACATAAAATGGGCTTGTGTTGTTTTTCCTTTTCTCTTAGCAAAAGCAGAAAATATATATCTTACAACAAACACAAGCATTACTTAGTAGAAAACAACAATAACAACAAAAATGGCCATCAAGGATTAGAATAATAGATATATCCAGTTGGTTTGGGCTTATTCAATGATAATAGCTATTCAATATTTCTTGACCATATTCTTTTGAGTATTTATATCTAGAATGTAAATGTTATGAATCCTCCTTGCATTATTACTACTGAATAAAATTAAAAATTAGTAACTATATTTCTTAGGATAACTTATTATTGTAAAAACCATACATGCATTTGCACATAATTTTATTAAAGCTATGTAAAGATTTATATAAACATTTCCAATTTTAAAGATTCATTAGATTATTCAAAATTATATAATCTATATTTCTTTAATATTTTTGCATTTACCTCATGCTATAAAGCCACATAGATCCAAAGATCCATATCAGTTATATTCAATAGAGAATCCCAAAAATTTGTTTTACACACACAGACGCACACAATTCCTATATGTATAATTTATATTTATTTTTTACATATGTAAAATTTTCTATAGAGTTCTGTTATTTAAATTTGGAATGAAGAGTTAGTAGTTATAGGTTTCATTATAGTTTTCAAAAATAGATCCATTATTTCATTTTCTTCATAAAATGTAAATTTTCCATTATTTTTAAAAACACACTTTGGAGATGTGATTTTAATAAATAATACTGTGGTAAATTTAGTTCTTTAAAGTTTTATAACCTATAACTATAGAAATTATATTGAAACAGAAGAAAGTATCAAGGAAGGAGGTGGGTAAACTATAGATAAGTATTTGTTAAGCACCTGCTTTATGCCAGCATTCTGCTAATTGCTAGAGATTCAAGAATAAAGGAAAGGGAGTAAAGAAATGGTGTTAAAATCGTATACACATACAAACAGATATAATTACTTTTTCTGTTCCATTTACTTATATATACATATGTATATACATTCATATATATGTGTCTTCTTACCTATTTTGAACATATGTTGAGTAAAAAAATTAAGAAATATCTCTTCTATATAATTCCTTTCCTTATTTAATTCAACAAAAATTTAGAAAATGCCTACTATGTGTAAGGCCCTAGGAATTACAAAAATAAGGGATATTAATAATCATATGATAAAATAATACCTACAAAATAAATAAAAAAACAATAAAAACAAAAAGTATTAAGCCTGCATACAAGTATAATATTGGGAAAATTGAGGAAGGAGAAAATATTAACAACCTAGGGCAGGGAAGAGGAAAGTAGAACAAGATTTATGAAGAGAAATGGCCCCATAGATGAATTATATGAATAGACAGAAATTTTAAAAGAGCCTCGCATGTAGAAAGTTCATTTTACAATTGTGGGACAACAGCAAGGAGGGACATAGAGCTGAGAAGGCTGAATGATCACTAGTCCACTTTGCATGGAACATAGATGCTCTAATGAGGAGCAGTGGGAAATAATGGAGGAAAATTAGATGAAAACCAGACATGAAGAGCTTTGAATGCCAGGCAATGAGTATTTAGTATTTTATCCTAGAGGCTGTGACAAGTTACTAAAGTTTTTCCAAATGAGAATTGGTAAAATCAGTAAGATAGTCTGTGGAAATTATTTTGCATTTATGTAGAAAACATTATAGAGAATTTTCCTGGTGCAAACGCATGTTTAGAAAGAAGTCACTATTTTTCATAGATCTTTTTTGTATACTCAACGAGATCTGCCCTTGCTGAAGGATTATCAACAAACAAAGCAACTGTCCATTTTTCTTTGCAGAGAGGAAAGAGATTCAAGCTAGTGAGATTTTCAGATTTTCTTATTTTCTACTTTTTCTGGGCTGAGAGTAAGACTATTACTATCCTCTCAACCCAAATGTAAGAAGTGAGATCAGACTTCAGGCCTTGTTCTTTCTTTCCTCTTGTGATTAAATGAATAAATAAATAAAAATTCTTGTACCTCTATTCTGAGCCTGGAAAAGAGAAGAAGTCCTGATTTTAAATACCTTCTTTTAATCAATTATACAAAGCCTCTTTCTTTCCCCTTCCCCTCTGTCTTTTGTCAAAGAGGATTTCACTGTAAGTTTACCAAAAGATACATGAAAAAGTAGCTCTAATAAAAGTTCCAGATACCAGAGGTTCTTGCCACTGTTTGTTATGATGTGCTTTTCTTTACTAAGGAGGTGTGAGAGTCTTGATTATTAATGAAGTTTGCCTTCCCTGCTGGCTTAAAGAATACCCAGACACCTTAAAAAACTTTTGCCCATTTTAGAGCAAACAAATCATGGAAAAAAGGTAGGGAAAATATAAGTAAACAACCAGCAGGTTTTCATTCATTTTCATATTGATGAATTAAATACCTTGAACATTTGTCACACTCATCCTATGCTTTTGCTTCCTGAACCTACTGCAAAAAACATTTTCAATTGCTTTTCAACATTGGACAGGTACAAATTGAATCTGGCTTCTAGATCCAGAACAAGTTTAATTTGGTAAGGATGATTCTTTCACAGCACCAAAGTCAGTATCAGTTCTTTCTCATTTCTAAACCTCCCTTCCTCTCCCTCTCAATAGTTCCCAGGTTTCAGTCCTTCTTGTGCTACTATCTAGTTACAAGGAACTTTGTAGTTATCTATACAAAAGGACTGAAGAAACACCTGATCATCTAATAAAGGGCTACAATCAAAATCAGTGTGATTCTTTAGACCATATAGGTCTGAAATTAAACTAAAAGATTAAACAAAATAATCATATTTAACTCCCTTTTGTTTATTTTTAAATGACATTTTGAAGGAGTGAACAGAAGAGAGCAGACCTGGAAATCAAAGATGAAAGAGGACCTAGTTCTTCAAAAATCACAAATAAGTGATTGGGAAGTCCCACCAAGGGGAAAAAAAATCAGATTGTGATTTTCCTTTTTACCACTAAATATTGCACTGAATTTGAGCCAAAAAATGTTATGCTTTCACAGACTTTGGGAACAACATAAGCAGAACAAAATCTTGGAGATCATCTGACTCTGGGCTTTCCTACCTCTAAGTCTTTGTTTATTCTATTTCATCAGCTTCTAGGGTGTTTTTCCTTTTCCAGGGAGAAAAGAGCCTTTGCAGAATGAGGAGGAATGCTGAGGCATGAGATTTTTTAAAGGGGGTAAAGCTGGATATAAAAGAAGAGGCTGAGAGAATACCTCCTTGTTTGGAGACAGCACGTGTATATTTTCTTTGTGACTGATTGGCTGAGACACTAATTAACTAGCTTTGTGCACAGTTCAGCTGGGACAGAAATGCAAACTAAAATATATAAGAGAAAAAGCACTAGGTATCAGGAAGTGGAAATGGTGGCCACATGGATGTGAGATCAGCCTTAGATGAAAATTGCTTATGCAATCCATACAATTCTCTGCAAAACGTTCTGAATCTCTGAGTCATCAAAAACAAATTAGGCACTACCCTCCCAACCTAAAGGGAGTTAAAAAAAATTCTTGGGAAAGAGTCCTTCCAGCTCCTATTAAAAGAGGCTGGTGAACGGTTGAATACTCTTCAGCATTTCAAAGTAAAGACTCTTCCCTCCTTTTGGATATTCTTTCCTTTCAAGACATATTTCTTTTCTCACACTCTTTGGGAACTCATCTCTCAGTGGTTAGGGTAAAGGCAGCTAGATAGCACAGTAAATAGAGCGGCTTGGACTCAGGAAGACAAGTTCAAATCTAACCTAACAGTTATTAGCTGTGTAATGTTGGACAAGTCAATGAACTGTTTGCCTCAGTTTCTTCATCTGTAAAATTTCCTTCCTCGAGAAGGAAATGGCAAACCATCTTTTCCAAGTCAGACATGAGTGAAATGACTGAACAACAGCAAAAAAAAAAAAAGTTTAGGATTTCCATATCTGTATGTCTAACCCTTGTCTCTCTCCTAAGTTCCTTCTAGTGTAACATAATCAACTTTCTAAAAGACATTTACTACTACTCAATAATTTCTCCCCTGATACTGTCAATTGCCCTCTTCCTTTTGATACTCTCTTTTTAAGTTTTCCTGATATTAATTCTCTCTCCTGGTTTTGTCTCACCATTTTTTCCAACACTACTGAATATTTATCTAGTCACATCCACTAACTACAAATGTGTTCTATGCTCTCTTCGTTTTTCCTTATACACTCTTTAAAAAAAATTCAATAGTATTTTATTTTCTCCAGTTACATGGAAAAATAGATTTCAACATTCATTTTTGTAAGATTTTGAGTACCAGATTCTTTTTTCTCCCTCCATCTCTAACTTCTCTCCTCCCCAAGACAGCAAGCAATCTGATATAGGTTTCATATAATCTTTTAATTAGTAATTGCATCAGTTTCCCTGGATTCATTTATCAACTCTATATTTAAGTCATGTATCTTCAAATGACTAATGAACATCTCAGACTGGATATACCATATTTATCTTAAACTCAACAAGTCCAATACTGAATTCTTTTCCAAAACCCTCCTTCCTTGCTTTTTTATGTCTATTGACGGTACCATCATACTTACCAGTCACTTAAGCTTCAAATCTAGATGCTGTACTTGACTCTTCACTTTGACCCACCATTTTCAATCTAATGCCATTTCCTGTAGCTTTTGCCTTTTTAAGATCTTCCCCACCTGTTTCCTTATCTTCTCATACCCTACTATTACCTTGGCTCAGATGCCAAGCACAAGCTATTTCAATGAACTGCTTGTTGTTCTCCCTGTCACAAATGTCTCCCTACTCCAATCTAACCTCTACTCTATTTCCAAAATATTCTCAAAGTACATGTATTACTGTTTTAATCTTTGACTTTCTACCATCATTTGATAAATTTCAATGGTTCCCATTCATTTTTAGAACCAAATATAAAATCTAATATTTGAATTCAAAGCTCTTCAAAACTCATTTCTAGTATTCACTCTAAATACTCTGTGACCTAATGGCATGATAGCTTTTCTGTTCCTCACACAAGATATTCCATCTAATGACTTTGGACATTTTCACTGGCTGTATCCCACATCTGGAATTTTCTCCCTTTTCATCTCTTCTTGTCTTCTTTGTTTTTTTTTGTTTTTTGTTTTTTTTGTTTTTTTCATGACCTAACTAAAATCTAAACTTCTAAAGGAAGTCTTTCCCAATTCCCTTAATTCTAGTTCCTTCCTTTTCTTGGTTATTTCCCACATATCCTATGCATAGTTTGTTTGTCCATAGATGTTTGTATTTTGTCTCCTCCATTAGCCTGTGAGCTCCTTGAGGATTGTATTGTATTTAGCTTTCCTTCCAATCCCCAGAGCTTAGGGCAGTGCCTGCATATGGGAAGCAGTTAATAAATGTTGGCTGAATATTATGCCAGGACTTGTACTAGACATAATTTTTTAAAAGTCATGTTGTACAAGGAACTTGGATTTAATTTTGAAAGAAAATGTGAAATATTTCATTAGAAAAGCAAGTGATCTGAACAATATATTAAGAAAGCATAATTTAAGAATTATTGAATTCATACCACAAAAGAGCTTAAGACATCGTTTTCCAAGAAATTATCAAACTCTCCTGATATCTAAGATCCAGAGGGTAAAATAGAAATCAAAAGAATATACTAATCAGCTCCTGAAAGGATCCTCAAATGAAAACTGCAAAGGATATTATAGCCAAATTCCAGAAATCCCAGGTCAAGGAGAAAATACTTCCAGTAAACAAAAATATTCAGATATTGTAGAAGCACCATAAAGATCACACAAGTTTTAATAGTTTCCTTGTTTAAAAAAGCAAAGCATTTGGGATATCATTCCAGAAAACACAATAGATATGATTAAACCAAGAATTACCTACTCAGAAAAACTGAGTGCAGTCCTTTGGTGGAGCTGAGAGGTACAATATTTAATAAAATAGAGGATTTTCAAGCATTCCAGAGGCAAAAAATCCCAAAGATGAATACAAAATCTGACATTCAAATTCAAAATAAAAGTAAAAAGGTAAACATGAAAGAGTAATCATAAGGGACTCAATAAAATTAAACTTTAACATTTGTAACAGGAAGAAAAAGGAGTGTAATAGGCAATGGGAACGGGTGTGACTCAATTCTGTTGGGATAATTTTTTTAAAAAAATAAGACTTGAGAAAGATTCATTGTAAATTGGGAGAGGCAGAAAGGAGAAAATTTTTCTCACATAAAAGTGGTGTTCCAGGAAGAACTTTTATAACATATGGGGAACTAGGGATGGGGTAGGAGATAATGCTTGAGCCTCACTCTCAGTTAAATTGGTTCAAAGAAGGAAAACTATATGTGTATGTGGGTGTGTGTGTATGTATATACATACCTGTGAGTGAGTGTGGGATCTAGTAATGTCAGGCCTAAATCTGCATCCCAAAGAGATCAAAGGAAAAGGAGCTATATGAAAAAATATTCATAGTATCTTTTCTTGGGGTTAGCAAAGAATTGGAAATCATCAATTGGGGAATGGTTGAGCAAACTGTGGAATATGATAGTGATGAAATACTATTAGGCTACCAAAAATGATGAAGAAGGTGGTTTTTGAAAAAATATGATAAGATGTATATGAAGTGATATAAAATAAAGTGAGAATAATTGTAAGGTCATTGTGGACAATGTTGTAATGATGACCGAGTATGCAAATTTGACTATTCTGATCAACACAATGCTCCAAGACAATCCAAACAACTTTTAATGAAAATATGCTATTGACCACCACAGAGAAAAGTGATGAACTCTGAGCATGAATTGAGCATAGTTTTTTTCTTTATTTTTTTAATTAAAAAATATATAGTTAATATAGACATTATTTTGCATGATTTCACATGTATAATTAATGTCATATTGCTTGCCTTCTCAGTAAGTGGGACAGAATGTACAAGGAAGGGGGACAATTTGAAGCTCAAAATTTTAAAAGATCTTTTAAAAAATCTTTATATTTTAAAAACTTTCCTACGAAAAGCCAATTTAAACAATAAAATTTATCAAACATGTTTTTAATATGGTGTTAGGATACATTTTTTTTTCTATTCATAAGTATATGTTCTTTGTTGTTTATTCTTCTTTCTAGAAAAGGACCATGATATTAGGGAGGTAATGCATGTAAATTGGATTTAAGTGCGGGAGGGCTAAGCACAGCCACTTACCCCACTTTCCCCTCAAGAGCCATCTGGGTCCAGTGGTAAGATATAGATTAAAAGTGATGAGAAAGTAGCAATTCCTGAGAAATGCTAACACTGACTACTGAATTTTTGGAGTACCGCAAACAATGCCATCAATAGCAGAACTTTAATACTGATTCTATTGGTCGGTAAGCTGTAGAGCTCAATGATGGGAACTACTCTTCCCCTACCTTTCCTCAACAGTACCTCTAAAATATAATATTATAATATCAACATAATTTTTGTTTCTCTTTTCTACAAAATTATTTCCTTGATTCTGTCTCTTTGCTAGATTCCTCTAGAATTAGTCCACTGTCAAACAACATGATTTCTTCTTGCTTCTTCCTCTTTGCTAAACTCCTTTAGAACTTTAACCTACTGTCCAGTAGCATAATAAATCTTTATCCCTTAACTTGGAGACTGACAATTATCAAAGGGGACCCTAATCTTGATGGAGTGGCTTTCTCTGAAGCATTTTTGTTACCCATATGGGGTTCCCATTGCCCACAAATTTTATGCCCTCCTTGATAAGTTAAGCTCTTTTCAACCAATCCTAAAGCTGGGAGGATATTCCCAAGCTCTAGGAAAGCTTGCCTGGGTCATGTGAGCTGCATGCTCTGCAAATTTTCCTTGCTGACTGACTTAGAATCTCGTTCCATTTCTTGGCAAAGTTCTTTCTTGACTAAGTAACCTTTGCCATCTTTTTTCATCCTCTCTAGGCTATAGATCTAGGAATTCTAAGGCTTGTGGCAAAGATGGAACAGTTCTCTATCTTTAAATCTACTTGAGGAGAATTGAACACTGATCTCTTAAATGTCGCTTTCTTTTCTGCTCCTCTAAGGACAAGGAATCCCCCATTTGCTCCTTCATGCAGTCCTTCTCAGGAAGCCTCAGAATTCCTTCCAGGATCACCTCCTTATTAAGATTTGAACCTTATGTCTGGCAATATTTCTTCAACTCAGTACCCTTTCTTTGGACCCTCACCTTTTAAGCCTATTTCTGATACCTCCCAGACCCCGATCCTCAGCTCTTCCATACAAGGAGCGGTATCCCTTTATCAATTCCTAAGGATCCTGATTTAGCCATCCCTTCTAAACTCTGCCCATTGAGAAAAGTAACAGACTGTTGTGATGGAATATCCAGGATGCATGTACCTTTTTCAGTGTCAGATTTATCAGAAGAGGAAATACCCCCCCAGGGGCTATTGCTGTCCCAATCAGGGACTGAGTGGGACTATCAGTAGGGAAGCAGAGACAGAGAGAATGGTTCATTTTCTAGTCTGCATCACTGAAGGTATGAAGAAAGCAATTAAGCAAGTTAATTATGAAAAAGTAAAAGAAATTACCCAAAGAGCTGAGAAAATTCTGCTCTATTTCAGAGATGCTTTTAGAGGCTCTAGAGAAATCCAGTAGCCTGGATCTCCCCTTTTCCAGAGGGGACCACTGCCATCAGCATGCATTTTATTAGTTAGATTGCCTCAAACATTCGAAGGAAACTGCAGAAGTTAGCCCTGGGTTCTCAAACTCCCCAGACACAGCTGTTAGAAACAGCTTTTGGAGTTTTAAATAATGGGGTGCATACTGTGGCAGAGGAGGGAGATTGCAGAGCCAGGGGGATCACAGAACAGTCTCAAATTGTAGCTGCTGCCATATCCAGGAACCAAGTGGGCTCGAGCTTCAGATGCCATGATTGGGGTTATTAGTCTCTTCAAGTATCCTCAGAACTCTCAGGCAACCAGGAGGGACACAGGAAGAGAGACTGCTAGTAGTGGGATCAAGCTGCCTCTACCCCATTCCCTTTCCTCTGGTCTTTTCAGGACCAGAAGCTAGGCTCCCCCTTACTCCATCACAATGGCCAAACCACTTGGATGTGGCAGGTCAGTCTACTGACTTTCTCTTTGACTTGTTTTCTGTCCTGCCCTGGTATTCTACCTCCACCTGCTCCTCCCATGTTGAAGTGATGGGGATTAAAGAGAATTGTTTCCAGACCTTCTCTCTGCCTTGTCAATTTGGTGATCTGATATTCAAAGACTCTTCTTATCATTTCCTTTCCTTCCAATCTTGCTGAGGTGTAACTTAATGGTGAAATTGGGAGCCCAACTTTCTCTTCTCAGACCCCCAGGTGCATGTGGACAGGTATTGGCTAAAAATTTAAGAAACCTGGAGCAGCTTAATAGCAGCCTCATTATCTGCACCCCAACCCAAGAGACTTTTCTGGCAGCTGCCATAAAAACCCTCAACTTTCTAGACTTCTAAGGCTATAAAGTTTCTTTTTTCTAAGGCTCACTTTGCCAGTCACTTTTGATGCTCCCTCCTGGGACTTTTGCTCAGTGGCCTGAAATCGTTGCCTTCACCAGAGCTTTAGAGCTGGGAAAAAGAATGAAAATGAACATCTACACTGACTCCAAATATGCTCATGGCACTATATAGAAAGGAAGGGATTTTTGACAGCTAAACCTTCCCCCAGTAAGTATTCCTAAGGATTTCACAATTATTGCAAGCTGTTTATGCACCTAGGGAGGTTTCTGTTATGTTTTATAAAGGACACCAGGGGGATTCACTTCAGACCAAGGGAAACAGGCTTGCAGATTCAGAGGCCCAAGCTTTTGCCAAGATGACCCTGATGGCACCTTTGATTCCCCGACTCTTACAATCCCTCATTTAGATCCCACTTTCTCTTTCTGGGTGCTTTCAAATACCCTCAGGCCAATTGTTAATCCCAGAGACCATTCAATGGAGATTTCTTTTCGGTTTATATTAATCTACTCACTTGAGGGAAAAAAAATGCTCTCGAATCCCTTGGGAAACTTATTTGCACTGGTCAATTACATAGTCTGCCTCCTATGCTTTTTTTGTTGCCATTATCTCACTTTCTCCAAGATAATTGTTTTCTCCCCTACTCTAGTAAGTTTTGTACAGTCCAGACTCCAGGCCATGAACTTCCCAACCTGAATTCCACCTGCTACCTAATCCTAAAACTCAACACCCCCTGGATGCTGCTGCTATCATCAAGTCTTCCCTCCTCAAACTGGACTCAGACTGGGCCATCTCTACACCCTTTATCAGCCTGAAACAGCTCCCTTTGCCCCAAAAGAATTTGGATTTCAATTACTTGAAGGGGAAAAGACAAGGTGTGAGAAAATAGCATTTCCTTAGAAACCCTAAAACTAATTAGCCTTGGGGAGAGTGCCACTGGACTATAGCAGTAACTCAATACTAATTCTGTTGGTTAGTAACATGTAGAGTTCAATGAGAGGAACTACCCTACCCTGTAAAGGGCTAGAACTGAGCAATGCACTTGGATGATGAAGCACGTGAGACTAATTGCCAATTGGACGGTTCCCTATTAACTTGTTTAAGGTTGACCCTCCCCAGCTGTTCTGTGCTGACTTGATTGGTGAGACAAAGAGAGGGAAGTGACTTGCATGAGAGGAGTAAGAGAAACTTGGGTGGTGGAACTCACGCTCACTTGCACTCGTGACCTGGCGTTGGAGGCCACGGTAAAGATCTAGAATAAAGACGTTTAGTGATCCTGACTCCTGCTGATTTCTGGAAAGATAGAGTTCCAGCACTACCCCTACCATTACTCAATTATACCTCTAAACCATAATATTAGTATATCAATCGAAATTTTTTTTTCTGTTTCCTACAAAATTATCTCCTTGATTCTGCCTCTTTCTTAGATTCTCCTGGAATTAGCCTGCTGTCAAGCAGCATAATTTCTTCCTGCTTCTGCCTTTTGGCTGAACTCCTTTGGAACTTTAGCACCTTGTCAAACAGCATAATATATAAATCTTTTTCCCTTAACTTGGAGATTGAGTGTGAACTCTTTTGCGGAAACCACAAGACATTGACTAAGGGGGAACCCTAATCTTGCTGTACTTTTCTCCTCAATATTTTGTTTGTAGCCTAAAGATTTCTCAGAAATTTCTACTTTCTCAAACTTCATCAAAAGGACTGGAGATGGCTCTGGATGAAATGGGAGACTTTAGATTTTTTAAGCTAAGGTTTTCAACAAGTCTCAGATTGACTCAGACAGCATCCATTCAGTGATTAAGGATAGGTAGCAACTGAAACAAAGAATCTCCTCTTACACCTAGTTAAAAAAAATCTAAATGAATGAATCTGGGAGGAGAAGACCCTCAGAGTTTCTGACTAAAGCTGAAATGATTGCTATTTACATTCCATATGACTCAATCAGGATCCAAACAATGATCAATTGGGGCTTGGCCTAAGATCTATTAGTGGCCAATTAGAAACAGAGTGATTTTTGGTTTAAGAAAGAAATTTAGCAAGTAAACCTTTCAGAAAAAGTTCTTTCTTAACATACATTTTACATATATATGTATATAGATAAATAGATAGATAGATTATCTATCTATACATATATAATTAAATTCATTCTTATCCATCTAATAAATTAACATAATAGCTAGAAAATATCAATATACTTTTGAGAATAAGAAGATCTAAACAGATGACAACCAGAAGATGATTTTGTTGTACTGGGGTATTCTCACTTAAATGAATATTCAGAAATTTTCTAAGTATTTGTAATAAATTGGTTTATTAACATATATAATTTCTTAGAATTATCTTAAACAGAATGAAGAATGTGGTTTTCTACTGTATGTATCACCTTACCATCAATTGATTTAAATAATGATACATCACCCATGAATGAAAATACAATTCATGTGATTTTTCTAAATGAGCACCAGTACAGTTTCATTATTTATGCATATGATGCCATTCAGGACATATAATGTGCCAGGAAGTAAAGATACTTAATAGCTATTTAAAGAATAAAGCTTTGAGAAACATTTGGCAAGTTAATTTTTAAAGGACCATTGACCATGACATCCACTTTGCATTCACAATTTTTGCACCTGCAATTATTTGCATGCAAAAAATTGCAGCCACAGTTGTCTAATTGTAGGCACAACCATCCAAATTTGCCCTCAAAAAGAGATTAACACAAAAGGGATACCATCTGTGATAGTTCAACAAACCCCTCAGACCTCTATGGCTTCAGAACCTGAGAGGCTGGTGGGCATCTTTCCCTCTTGGCTCAGGGTTTAGACTTCACTACTGCTTGATCTCATTCAAGCATTCCAGGCCAGTCTGATTATTTGGAAAACAAAGGTCCAATCCTTTCATCCAGCCAATCTGCCTTCTCACTCAGATATTAAAAAATATGGGAGGGGTCCTAAGTCTCAAAAACTTCCTTCCAAAGAATAATAAGAGCAAATGATTTTGTCTTCTCCTATAGGGTAAACAGGACCAATTTCTAATTCATTTCAATATTTCAAAATAGCAATTAACTATATATATTTGTGCATATGTATATCTATATGTATATATGCCTATATCTGGTATTGTATGTGTATACATATCTCTATATATATGTATATGTATATAGTATGTGTATACATATGTATATATATAGTATGTGTATACATATGTATATATATATATAATACAGATACATGTGTAATCTGTATATACACATATATAAAATTAAAAAATACACACTATAAAAATGAAACATCAATACAAATCTCTTCTAAATGGTGTCATAAAATTGTTTCACTTTTTAAAAAAAGTCCTAGTCCTTTTTTGAAATGTACATATATATGTGTAGGTACACATATATACATATACATATATATGTAATATCAGCTGTCTCTTTTTATCAAATGTCTCTTTTTATGTTCCTATTAAAATATTTGAGTCAGTCAAGATGTATAATCATTTCCCCTGGCAGATGATGTCTTATAAAAAGTCATAATCCCCAGCTTGTAATACAATCACTACTACGACAAATAATTATAGAACCATAGATGGACAGTTATGATTTCAGATGGGGAATATGTTATAGCAGATGAAAAATATAAAACCCAGATTATCCCTTGACAAAGATGCTGTTTTCATACAAATGTCAGTAATAATAAATGTGGGGAGAACATAGTTCATTTTATTGAAAACAAAATTGAATCCAGACAGCATTTTTTAAAGGTTCTGATGATAGTTGAGATTTTTTAAAGGCATATAACACAATCATAGCTAATATTATTGTAACTGAAATAAAATTAAAGGACTACCTTAAGAATGGAACAATAAGATGAGTTATAGGGCCAGCCACTAAAACATGTAAATACTATGCAAGGAAAAGAGGTCATTAGGAAGCTGCCCTTTTTGTCAGATTGGAAATTCTTTCATAATTTTTTAATGAGCCTGACAGTCAACAAGCATTTATTAAGAGCTAAGCATGTGTTAGGCATTATGCTAACCTGTTAGGATGCAAGGAATGTCAAAAACATGATCCTTACTATCACACAGCTCTCATTCTGACTCTTTTGTTTTGTGAATAAAAGCCTTGGAAGAGATTTTCTGTCTAACACAAGTAGTAGTTTGTTGTATTATTTAACAGGAATTATTTTCATTCATTACTCTCTATTTTTCATTTTCACAAACCTAACAAGGAGTTGAAATCCTATACTTCTGTAATAAACAGTGGAATAGGAAACAAATGAAGGAAGCGATTTGTCCTTTAGAATAAGTAAATTATATGGGAAGAAGGAGGTATGGGAGAGAGTATTCATGACCATGAAGAAGTAAGTAAAGTTCTGAAATGGCCCATTAGGGCAGGAAGAGCGGAATCTACAGGTAAAACACAGAATTATAGAGAGTCACCTGTAAGTTTTTCAAAGAACATTTTTTAAAAGTCAATATATCTTTTTCAGGTATAATGAAAAATGTGAAGTTTACAATTATTTTATTTTGCAAAAACATTCTGAAGTGAAGTAGATCTGATAACAAAAGAGAAAGATGACAATACTTACATCCAGAGCTACCATTGGTTGAAACCAGTGTAAAATTAGAAGGCCATGGATTGCGAACAATATCTTGCCAATGAATGGTGTCTGCATAACAGAGGAATTTGTTCTGGTCAACATATACGCCTCCATTTAAGATTTCTATGGAAATGAAAAACAAAGATTTGATATTAATTTGTTAAATTTTGGAAAGAAAAAGATTGGGGAAATGGGTTTACTAGCTGTTTCTAAAAAGAATAGAAGGGAAATACATTACAACTTTATATAACATAGCTCATATGTTTGAATTCAGATCTACTAAGGGTGAAATGGCTCAGAAAATAATAGTTTATCTGGCAAAAGTTGACTTTAGTTGGCTTTTTTAAGCAATTTTGAGGATGCTGCTTATAAAAACTTTATATTCACCAATGACCATTACATCAAAGATCAAGAAATCACTCCTTATTCTTTTCTATTTCTGTAAATAATATATATCCCAATTCACATAATATAAAAACAAAAATATTGGATAAAAAAGGTCAAAAGTATTGCATATACTATGTGTGTAACCTTGGAAAGTTACAGCCTCGAGTTCTTTGTAAAATAAAAGCAAATAATGATTATACTATCAACTTCATAGAAATGGCCTAGGAAAGGTGCTTTCTAATGATCTAAATAAACAAAGACTATTGGTAGTGTGGACTTACAATTTAAAAATTGCATTTTAGTTTCAATTTAATTTGATTGTAATCAATTTCTAATATGTTACTTCCTATAATATTGGTTATGTTTAAAGAATAGAAAAATGACTTTTTTAAAAAATTAAAGTCAACTAAAGATAATACTGGAAGATATGTAGAGAACACTTTCCAAACCCACATATGAATCCATTTGATATAAATGGAAAGGTATCCCAAATTAAACTACCTCAAAATCAGGGACTGAATTGATGAAGCTTTTTTTTTTCTTATAACTTGTGTGTCACTGGGTAAGTTTTTCTTTTCCTTTTATGGCAACTTCAAGTCTAAAATATTTGTTAGAAACAAATCTCTCCAATAAACCTTATTCCCTAAAGGTAACATTTTCAGAATGTAAATATTTCTGAATAGATCATATGATCAACACTAATAATTTAGAATGGATGAGTTTATTAAATAGCTTTTTTCTCTGACCTGAAGGATTTGGGATAGTACTGGGCAATGTCAGGAACTGTGAAAACAGAACTGGCTTTTACCAGAATATGTCAGATCCCTCAAATATCCATCTCCCTGGAACATTATAATCCTTAAACACATAGCAAGAGATAATATTAGCATCAAATTAGTAAATGATGATGATGATGATGATAATAATAATAATAACAATAACAATAGTAATAATGTAAGAAGTCACCAGAGGCAGAGCAACTACATCCCCAAGAAAACTTACCACCTACCCCAAATATTGCATTTCCCTAAATGGTCTTTTCCCTGAAGAAACATTTTGGTATCTTGAGCACAAAAATGTTGCTTATTTCTCTCTCTTTTTTTTTTTTTCAAAGGCTAACCTTGGCTGAACTAATTTTATCCTTCATGGCCAATGGCAAACTTTCTTCCAAAGAGTTCTCAGTCATATAGTTACCCTGTCACCCAGAAGCACATTTGAGGATGTTAGGGGAATATTCCCTGAACATATAGGTTAAAAAGATGCAAATTATTGCAATAATAATATAGTAATAGTAATAATATAATTATATATAATAGTATAATGATAACATAATAAGATAATAGCATAGATTTTAAAATGCAAAATATTTCATATATAACCCCTTTTGATCCCCAAAAACTGCATGCTATTTCCAATCTGCATAAATGGAACCTACAAATGGTAGAGATAATGATAATGTCAAAGTTGACATCAATATGTGAGACAGAATTCAAATTCAGATCTTCATATCTGCAGGCGGCACAGCACAGTAAAGAGCACATTGCAGTTTGGTGCCAGATCACCTGAGTTTGAAACCTGACTTTTTCCTCTATATTATCTTTAGCTTCAATACCTTCAATATTAGTAAAATTAGACTATTGGATTGCTGGCATGGGAGATTTCTTTCTTCTCAAAATTTATCATCTTTGTCATAAATCTTTATAAGGACTGGATGTTTTTTCTCATATGCTAAGTGGAGAGGATGTAGGACTTAAAATTCTATTTTGACTTAGAGCTTAGAACCTTATACATTAATTTACTTATATCAATACTCCAGACTCAGTTCTGAGATAAGAACTGCAAAGCATTATTCAAGCTATCTTATGATTCTCTCTTGCCCTTATTATGATGAAAAATGCAAATATTATCTACTTGAAATAAAATGAAAGGTGGCTTTTTTCTTTTTCAGTATACCTAACAAAGTGATTTCCCCCCCTCAATTATATAAAGGAAAACTTTTGTGATTGTAGTGTCTAAAATTTATAGATGTTACATAATTAAAATCAATAACATAAGGTAAATACATGAATAATTTAAAGATAAGTAAAAAATGAAAGAAGATACTCCAGAAAGAAATCACTGTTTGTGGTATTGTACCCAACTGTCTTTCTAAAAATACTTAAAATCAGATTATACGTGTAAGAAATAATCTTACAAAAGCTCTTTTGCTCCAGCCTTATGAATCAGCCTAGAAATGATACATAGTTCCTAGAAATAGGTGATTCAAAAGCTCAACTTTTACATTAAAAGGCTTAAAAATTATATAATAGCAAATAGAGTATAATCTCACTTGACAAAAATTTAAATGAAGAACATAATAGTGATCACTCTCTGTGATATTTTTATGATGCCCAGGATACCAAACTCAGCATCTGTTAGCAATTCTGATCTAGGAGATTTATAATCTTTTGCATATACCTACAGGCAATTCATGACTATTTTGTTTGTTTCTTTTCTTTTTCTCCCCTTTGTCACTTTTCTACAGACTAGACTTCGGTCATCTATGTCAGGATTGTATTACTCTATGTCTGTTAAAAATAATATGAAAACTTATAATCTCTTTAATATTATAGTGAAGTTGCTAAATTTTCATTTTATTCTTTCAATCAACTTATATTTTTAAGTATCCATCAAAGGAATATTTTTTTTATTGAATTGTTCATTCATTTATTTTTGACAATGGTCAATAAAATGCTTTCCAAACATGGAAAGTCAAATTTTTCTTTTTTTAAACTATTGAAGACGAATTTTGACAGGGAATAGAGATATTTGTCTGTACCGTTCAGAGTATGAACAGTTATTCTCTAACTTTTTTGTCCACTTAATTGTTGCTGAAGAAAAGGCTTTTTTTGAGGCTTCTAACCTGAAACTGTGAGTATATACAAAAGCAGTTAAAATAGAGAAATTTTGTTTCTTTCTTTCTTATTGGCTATGAGATATAAGGATAATTCTGCACTTTGGAAGGTCAGTGGAGTATCTCCTTATCCACATCATATCTACCAAGGTAAACCTGTTTTTGGAATGGGGCTATTTCCTGTTTTATCTTTTTCCTTTTTCACTAAGGTCTTCTGATAACTTGAAAGGTCTTGTGACTAGATGCAACTGCAACTTGTGCTAAGTCCAGTGAGAAACATAAAATTGTCCTTATACTTAGTGGCCAGAAGGGAAGAAAAAGGGGATAAGTTTTTTTCCACCTGGCCTTCTTCTATGCACTCTTTAGTATCAACTCAATAATCAACCAAATGATATTTTCTTTCCTAAGCTCATTCAATGCAGTGAGAAAATATTCTCAAATATGTTCTGAAGTAGAGAATCAGATACTGCCATTCCTTGCTAAAACAAACTTAAAGAAGCAGACTCACTAACATCCATATGGGTCCATTGGACACTCTCCAAGAATAAAATTTCAATAATCAATGCCCTATTTCATGTGACACCAGAGCTGGTTTTTCCATGTTCAATTTATGTAACTTAAAGGTTTCCTGATTCTAGGAGAAGATAAAAGATGGAAATAGGCTTCTACACTTGCCTTCATAGCTGGAAATAGCTTCATCTTCAAAACTGCCAGAATGGGAAAATCTTGCTTTTTAAAAAAAAATTACTGCTTATTTCCATTTAGTCCATAAAGAGTGAAGATTTGTGTTTACCCAAATTTTGGGTTCCTTGGACTGCACAGGTCATGTCAAACTAGTAAATATGAAGCTATTCCACCTCACCCCCCCTTCTAGGGGCTGTCAACCTATTTACAATTCTATGAACTATAAAATACACAATAAACACACATATATGACAATGAAAAGCCCCTTTTCCTCTCCCTGAGAATATTTCCATTTGAGTCTACAAAATTTAGGGCTCAGAGCAGTCTTGAAATCTAAGAACCCACTTACATTGTGAAATAAGTGAAGTTACATGTTTAATCAATAGCCAAAGTTTTAGTAAACAGGGCTGATTGTATTCATTCAATAACATTTCATTTCTACCACAGAAATCACTGCATGTAAAAGTCAAAATACCTAGTTCTCTATACTTCTTGATTGTATAGAAGTTAAATTGCCTTGTGGAACCTTAAAAATTTGTCTTTAGGAAGATTTCTACAAAGTTGGATTATATAATAGAATGGCACAATCTGTATTACTCTTTAAAAGCTTTACAAAGAAGACATTGTATTATAGTATTTTTTCATCACAGAATGATTTTTTTTACTATATTTTAACTTTTAATAGCTCTCAAAAGATTTCCTATCTTCTATTGCTTATAAGCAAAACAGAAGGTCAAAATTTCCCTTTGTATTTTCTGTGTAAACAAATCTATAAGTCAGACCAGATTCCAAATTTGCTGAAGATAGTAAAACTTAATCCCTACACATCTAGGAACACAGTTTTGCAGAAAACAAATATCACCATCCTGAGTCAAGGCAATTCCAATAAACAGAATGGGAAATGCCATCTAAATCCAGAGAGAGACTATGGAGCCTGAATGTGCATCAAAGCATAGTATTTTTCCCCTTTTGGCCTGATTTTTCTCACAGAATATGAAAAATAGAGAAATATGGTTAAAAGGATTGCACATGCACATATTTAATCTATATAAGATTGCTTGTTGCCTTGGGTGGGGATGGAGGATATAAAGGAAGGAGGGAAAAATTTGGAACACAAAGTCTTACAAAAATGAAAGTTGAAAACTATTTTTACATGTAATTGGAAAAATAAAATAATGTGAATAAACCTGTTTAAAAACCCTAAAAAAAAATTAAAAAGATTACCATCCATGTGGTTTCCCTATACATCGTGGCTGGCATTTCAGAGGCTTGTATTATGTTTTTACAAAAATGCAGAAAAAATGTTTAAAAGAATTCAGTTTGATACTATATACATTTCAGCCAAATCTATAAAGTCTTGCTAGTTATAGAAATCCAATTCAATCTAATGCAGACCAACATGATTGTATTAAGCTTCTACTATGTGCATGGCTCAGGACTGACAAAGAGTTTAAGTTGGAGTTGGAGAGGAAGAAAAGGGGTACAACATATCACAAATTTGATAATTTCAGGACACAGAGAATACTAACAACTAAGGGGATAAGTAATAGTTTCAGAGCTCATTTGATGGGCATTGAAGATAAACAAAGATAAAAAGTTAAAATAAAAAGACTATATCCAGTCAAGGGTGGGGGAGAAGGTAGGTGGTTGGTAAAAATAACAGGAAGAAGACAGAATAACCATTTAGTGGGGGATAATCTGATGGCAATAGTGTATTAAGGTAATAATAGGCAGGAATCAGATAATAAAAGGTATCAAATGGAGTTTATATGTTATCCTAGAATCAATAGGCAGCCATGGAAAATTATTGAGCTTTTGATTTTGACATTTGTGGAAAGAATGGATTGGAGAAAATCTGAAAATGCCTCCCTAATTATTACCTCAAAAGTGACAGAGAAAATATCTTGAATGATATCAATAGCTAAAGAAAACAAAAACAAAGTCCCCCCAAAACAAAGTAAAACAAACAAAAAACTCAAACAACTCTAGTAAAATGTTTGACAGTACAATTAAATTGGACAAACCTTTATTAAATACTCATAGTATGCCAAATATCACATAATTTTAATAAAATTTTTTTGATGTTTATTTCTAGTAACATTTATTATAAAGGAAATAGATAACACATTTATTTTTAACATGTTTTCCAGAGGACAAAAGCCAGTAATTATAATTTTTCATATAAACTTTGTTGTCAAAAATTAGCTAACCTATGTTATATGCTATTTAATTCTGAGTTCTTTTATTTTTAATTTTTTATTGTATTTCTACCTGCAAATATTTCTTTAAAGCTCAATTTAGAAAGTTGCAAAGTGTCATTTGAAAGAAGGCCCAGAGCTTCTGGGCCATGACTTTTCCACTCTCTCTAAGTTAGGTATTTAACACATTTTTTCCCTCTTTTGAATTTCCTTTCTTTTCAGTTTACGTGAAGAGGAAATCACCATGTAATTTGAAATTAGTTCTTCAGCATTCTTCATTTCTTTTTGAACACACTGATTATTGCAGTGAATTTGGGCAGAGATGGCTGCCCATTAAGGAAATCAGTGACATTTCAGTAATAAGATAGCTTAAACTAAATGAGTAATATACACACTAGTGAGATTCTTTTGCTTTTTTTTTTAATTCTAAACCCAAAACTCTTTTCTCTCATATGACTAACAATAAACGAATGAAATATTGTCATTATTTTACTAGAATCAAGGTATTAAAAATTCTTTCACAAATTTTATCATCATGAAAGCTAACATTTTAAAATCTGCCAAAACTGTTTATTGTTTCAGTTGTTACTTACAAACACATTTTTGAGGTGAATTCTATTGTTAGCCTAATATATTGAAGAGGAAACTGAGTAATGGAGATAGATGGTTTCTCAAGGATCATACAATTAGTGGTAATATTTGGGCTCTGGTCTCATCTACTCCAGTTCAGCCCTACATGAAATCACATGAAATATTTCTAAATTCCTTCATCTCTCCTGTAAACTAAGGAATGATTTACATTTTTGTCAATTTGAAAATTATTTTTATTAATTAAAAATTTTAAAAAGCACTTTCTTTCCCTTTCACATCACCCAATGAAACAGAAACAAAAAAAATTGTATAAATAGGTAAGGTCAAGAAAGTTAAAATAGCACATTGAGAGTGCCTAAACAAGTATGCTTCCATCTGTCCTGAGTCACAACTCTGTGAAGAGATAAGCATCAAATATATTTAAATTTTGACAGCTTTAAAGATATCAGTTTCTCTACATGATTGGCACCAACAATAAGACTCTCTTTTCTTCCTCCCACTTAAACAGACATTTTAATAATAATTCAGATTTGAGATTAAGTAAAATTTGGCCTCAGATTCTGAAAGAACTGGATCTATATCCACCTCTGATATCTACTTATTTTTGTGTGACTTTGAGTAAATTATTTTACTTCTCATTTCTTTAGACCATTTCTTTCTTTTTTTTTTCTGTTAGCACATTAACACATAGAAATCAGAAGGGAGTTTTTAACTGGTATAAACAGGCCAAACACAGTCCATACGTGATACTTTTGTTCTAGGCAATTCTTTAAGATTATGAATTTCAGGGAACAGGCCACCTGTTTTGATAGTAGTTTTCTCCTTTAGGTGTTAGCTCCAATAATAAAGTCACATATCGCCTATTTGTCCCTTCCTCACAACAACCACCTAGGATAAATAGTTCAAGTATTATTATCCTCCCTTTTATATAAAACCAAGGCTCTGAGAGAGTGAGTTTCCCATGATCACAGAGTTGGTAAGTCTTTGAGATGGCATGTGATCCCAAGTGTACTGATTTTAAGTCCCAAATTCAGCTGTGACATATACTTTTTAAGAAATACTGGTATAGGCTACATTCAAGTGTCTGTCATATTTTTGCTTACACTCTGTAGCTTAGAGATTAGAAAATATCAGTCTTAGCAGGGGTAGCATTTGGAGGGAACCAGGAAAATGCCAGTCTATCTTAATTTCCTTTAGTAATGGTCATAGAGATGCATCTGTACCAAATGATATAAGTTGATAGACAAATTGCCCCCAACCTTCATTTTTAAAATCAGACTTTATAGAAGACTTATTAGACATCCTTTATCCTCTATATCTCCCTTACTATCATCATCTCACATCTAAAAAATTATGTTGGCAGATAATGATGCAAAAATAATACAGTTCACACCATCCACCTGTGACTCTTAATACATCATCTCTGGAATGGCCTTGGTCCAGAGATCCTGCGTGTCTTTCCTCACCCAGACCTTTCAGCTGGGAGCACAATGAATGGATACTACCCACTGGGTCAGCCCTTTGGGTCCATTATTAATAAGCTGAAACTTTAAAGGCTAATGAGAACCGGTGCTTCAGGAGACAATGGCTCATTCATCATCAATCAAGCTTTGAAGTTTTTATACAGATGATTTAAGAAGAGTTGAAGTGTGCAAAATGGAAATGTCACATTTGTATTGGGAGGGGGGAGCACAGTAATGAAAATGAGTGATTTAACCTTCTGTATTTCAGCTCAATGACCACATTCAAAAGCTCGTGGATGTGGACACTGAATATCAGGAAATAACAGTGGATGCCCTTCTGATCTGAGTGAGATCATTTCAAGCAGGAATTATCAGGCCAATTAGTGGAAAACTAGCTCTAGGCCTGAAAAGAATGGCACAGAGATCTTTCTTGATTTCTGTTTCATGGAGTTTATTGATGTACTGCTTCTATGTAGTTCATTTATTTCATGCTTCCTGATATGCCAAAAGCCTTCCTGTTCTGTCATTCTATGTGAATTCCTGAACAGACTTCTCAATTAGAGTATGTCTTGCCCTATTCTTAAAACCTCAGTATTATTTTTAGATACTGCAGGCAACTGTTTAAATCTTGAAGTCTATGTGGGCTATAATACCAATTTCTTCCTGAGTCATTTCCCCCAAGATGTTTATGCTTGTTGACCAAATGGCTCATACCCCCTTTGATTCTACCAGCCCAAGCAAGGTCCTTGTGTAACTTCATTGGTGAATGGTTCAAGTGACTTCATGATTAGAAAAAAAAATGCTTTTTCATTTAAAAAGTTGGTATATATATATATATATATATATATATATATATATATATATATATATATATATATTGTTTCCAAATTACTTTCAAATTATTTACAAAGTATATATATATATGTATGTGTGTATGTGTGTGTAATGTTTCCAAATTACTTTTTAGAATACATACATACACACACACACACACATATATATTTGACTGGACCCATGATTTCAACAGATCAGGGTTTCCAGGAAGAAACTTTGTTAGCAAAGTTTTCTATAGGTAGAGTGCTAGAGTTTTGATTATTTCATGTAGCTGTTTGTTCAAATCCATACATATAATATGAACCATAGAGAAATCAATACTTATATTGATTTCTCATCATTTATAAAATTACTACTGCACTTCCCTTCATCCTTAGTTGTGTAAATGCATATATATGTATGTGTGTGCATACATACATAATTTTAATATATTAGGCACATTTAATATATATGTATATGTGTTAATGTATAACTATTGCTACACAATGTTATATTGATATTAAACAATCTAAATGCAATATACCAATATGCATAGTATATATACATATTCATATATATCCCAATATACATATTTATACATGTAATATATTTGTTTATATTTATATGTGTGTGCACACATGTTTATATTTATTTCTCACTGTCAGTCTATGAACATTTGCATTCACATGTGACAATCTATTGTGGTGGAGGAATTTTCCACTGGAACCTCTTAATTATGAAATCAAGGATCATATTTCATAAATATATACTTGATTCATTCTTTAGTTTAACTTCCAGGTTCTGAAATAGAGCCTCTTGTCTCCTAATACTAATACAATTAGATTATATTTAAGATTCCCTTCCAGGTCAAGTCCAAGTATTATTTTTCACTTTTAGTTCCTTATTCACCATCCTAGCCATCCATAAAAATGCTTTCTTATATTTTTGTTTAATGTATTGCCCATTAACAGTCACTTGGCCAGAAGGAACAGAGATTTAGAAATAGAAGGGACTGGGGCAACTTGATGGCAAAAGCTCTGAAATTAAGAGGACCTGAGTTTAAATCTGGCTCCAGATTCTTAACATTTATTAGCTGTGAGTCCCACAGCAAGTTGCTTAAAGCTAATTTTCTTGCCAAAAAAAGAAAAAAGAAAGAAAGCAGGAAAAAAAAAAGAGAAATAGAAGGGACTTCAGTTGTCTTCTAGTTTAAACCCCTCAATTTACAGATGTGAAAACTGAGTCCCAAATGTTCTAATCATATTATTTCACTGCTCAAGGAAATCCAGATAATCTCTATTGCTTCTCAAATTAAATATATACTTCCCAGCTCAGCCTTTAACAACCTTCCTAATGTGACTATAGTTTGTACTTCCAGATATACTGCTTCCCTACCATCTATTTAAACTAGCTAAATTTAAATTCATGGACAGAGTATGAGCACTGAGAGGACATTTGTTGCTATTTTTATTTGTCTTATTTTTTCCCCTTCTTTATACTGAACCTCAACCTTCTCCAAAGTTCTTTACTTTAGTCACTGTGTCTTCTCCATTATTTATTTTTATTTTATTTATTTATTTATTTATTTATTCATTGAGGCTGGGGTTAAGTGACTTGCCCAGGGTCACACAGCTAGGAAGTGTTAAGTGTCTGAGACCAAATTTGAACTCAGGTCCTCCTGAATTCAAGGCTGGTGCTCTATCCACTGCGCCGCCTAGCTGCCCCCTTCATTACTTATTTTGATAATTATTGTCACTTTCAATTTCAATTATTCTATATATGAATCTACTTTAAATCCCTAAAGGTACTTCAAAGCCAATATATGCTAAGTATTATTGTTTTCATAAGTCTTGTTGTTATTCTGAACTTTAAAAAATTGTCAAATATTGCCATTGTTTTTTTAGTTATCCACTTCAAATTGGCATCACCTTGATTTATACTTTCATCTTCATTCTCTTCATCTGTTCAGTTGCTAAATCTACAATGTTTTTCATGTCTATTTTCTCCCTTCCTTTTCCACTGGTGACACCTAATTAAAGGTCCTCATTACCTCTCCCTTAGCATATCAAATTCAATAAAACCACATTTATTAAGCACCCACTATATTAAAAGTTGAGTGTTAAGATTTACAAGTACAAAGAGACAATAGCATATAAACTCATTTCTCAAAGAATTTATAAACTGATAGAAAGGAAAGTGGGATTGATAATACCTGGGACACAAAGGAATATGATAAGTAAAAAAAAAAAAAAAAAAAAAAACAGGAAATATATTAAAATGATGAGAAGAGAGACAAACATTTCACCTATATAGAGGTGAGTGGTATTTGAGATGGTCTTTAGGAGAAAGTGTGATGATGGGAACATGAAAGCTTTCCTTACCTAGTTACAGAAGATGATAGATATTAACAAAACTATGGTGATGAGAACATAATAAAAATTAGGGCTAAGGAGTGATCTGGTTTGTGTGTGTAAATACATATGTACGCATGTATATACATATATATGTACATATACATATGTGTATATATATATGCATATGTGTATATGTATATATACAAAACACTTTTTATACTATTTTGTACTTTTCAAAGTGTATTTATCTAGCCCAGATTCATCATATCAGATCTATAAGGAATCTTGGATCTTGGGGGGGAAAAATAAAATAAAATAAATAAAAAGCTTGGATCAGAGACTACTTAGTCCAAACTCTAATTTTACAAAAGATTAAGTTCAGAGGTTATGGAGCTATCTTCATGGCCACATACTTTCAGAGTTAGAATTTGAACTCATATTTTCTGGTAATCTAGTACTATTCACATTCTGTACTTTGGGAGTCTTATCTTTAAAGTATTTTAAAATCTGACCTCAGCTAGTTTCTGATCTATTGTCACTTTTACTGACTTTTTTCTCTCATTTCTTCCTTTTTTCTACAAAAAAGATCCCACTCCAGAGAGAAAGTATATCTAAAAGTACTGTCTCATATTTCTAAAAATAGGAGATATTGAGTAAGCATCAATATAGTTCAAGATTTTCATTACCAATAAGGGAAATATTAATAACCAGAAATGATTTGTCCCTTTTGTTTACAATCCTTAATACAATAAGCTTGGGATTTAATATGAAGTCATTTTCAAATCACTCACTCCTTCTATTACTTCATGCATTTTAATAACTATTCATAAATTCTTTAAAAACTATTCTTAAAACATGCTTTTTAAAAAACTGTTTCTTCTCTAGTGATTTCAGACAATAATGGTAACACCAATGAATGTAATAATCTATAATAAAACAATGGATTTATATTTCTTGCAAGTTAAGGCTTGCAAGGAAAAGATAAGAGCAGAAGAAGAGAAAAAAGCTTAATTCTAACAATATAATAAAATAACTTAAAAATATGCATTATTTTTAATAGACCACAAGAGTGAAATGAAGATACTCCAGCCAAGAAGTAAAGGATCTGCTATTCCACATAAAAAGCTAAGTACTTTAAAAAATAATAATCTAACCAATTAGAAATAAACGGAGGTGGGACAAATGTGGCTGTTTAAAAAAAAAAAAAAGAGCTATAGGAAACTCAGAAAACTCAAAAACATCAGATCTTCTCATGAGCATTGTGATGACAGGGAAGAGACTGGTCTTCCATTTCCTTAACTGTAAAACAAAGGCATTGACATTGCTGAATTTTAAGAGGCTAGTTTCCTATCCCAGGTTATCTATTTTTAATTCTGTAACCTTGAGTAAGACACAAACTTTCTGAACTTGAGTTTCTTCATTTGTAAAACAGAGAACTGTTGTAATCGTAATGACAGTTTGTGTTTGTGTGTACTTGTGTGTGTAAATATATACAATAAAGCACTATATTAGTGGAAACTATGAATATGCCTATTATTATTTTAGTATTTTCTGTCCCTATTATTTCTCTCCTCCTGCATCTAAAATCTCACACTCAGGAGCTTTTAGATTTGGGGGTGACTAGAAGGTACTTCCAAAAGCTAGTATTATCTAATATGTCTCCCTTCTCTATCTAAAAGGCAATTTTCTTGAGTACTTCCTAAGGAATTCAAAATTCCATCTTCTCTATAATAAAATGTGAGGGCTTAGGAATAGTATCTTTCAACTCCTTTTAGTGCCATTTGTAAACTCACACATGTACTCCTAGTATAAATTATCATTAATGCTAGGGGAGCAAAGGGGAAAGAGAGAAATCCCTGCTCTATAATCAAGGTTCAATGCTGAACTCCAGTATTCAATTATAAGACAAAGAGACTCTCTAGAAAAAGACAGAACTAGTGTCTCAATTCACTTTTAAATTTTGCAGGAGAGGTGTATATCCCCTCCTTATCGATCTCTAAACATGTTGGAGACAGTTCCAATCATTAGGAACCCTTCAGGATATCATCTTTTCAGTGGGGTACCAGCAGGTACCTCCCATCTATGGGACACATCTTTTAGACCACAGTCCAATAAATCAGCAAGCAATAACTATGTTTCTACTATGTATCAGGCTGTATACTAAGGATCAAAAGATACAATGATAAAAATTAAAAGTCTCTGCCTTCAAAGATCTTGAAATATTGCCCAGAAAGACTATACATGTACCCCCGCCACCGCACACACACATAAATAGATAAAAGGTAATTTTAGAGTGAAAACACTAGTAGCCTGGGAAACTGAAAGGTGTCAGGTGGGAAGAAGTACTTGATTTGAGTCTTTAAAAAAGGGGGGGGGTTTGAGAAATGAATGTCAGTACCATGTCCTGTAGTCCTAAACATTAGATGAGGGAATTGATCAAATTGATCTGGAACTTTTCTCACCAAACTCTCATCATTCCCTACTTATAGCTGTGCACACTAATAGAGTGCCTCGGAGAGATGAGGCTTTTTTTTAGGTGGGTAGAACAAGATGGGTTTTACAAATGAAAGCATGGTAGCACAAAAAGGCTTTCACTTCCCTTAGGGTAATTCAATTATTAAGTGATAGATCTGAGATTCATACTCAGGTTTTCTAACTTGAGTGTCTCTCTCCAACTATACAAAAAAATGCACTCAGTAACATTTTATTGATAATCAAGAATTTTATGGGGATCCATTTTTAATACAACTTTGTGTGCATGTATACATATATGTACAAAATCTAATATGCTTATATACATATATATGTGTATATGTATTCACACATATATAATTATGTGCACATTCCTAAATACTTTATACATTATACTCTGCCCTCAATTTATTATCTATTTGAACAAATTACATTCCAGAAATCTCTTTTCTATTCTTTTCATGATAGGCAGGGAATCGTAGAATTCTGAAGACTCTACCACCCAGGTAAAAGTAATGGCAGGTTTTACAAAGCTAAACTCTTTGGGTGCTGAGCCATACAAAAAGACTGTGTCTCTCATATCTAGGTAAATTCAGAGATGTAAATATCACCTTGTTCTCAGATAGGTTCAATTCAAGTCAGTGTCTTGGTAGCTTAGGTTTGATAGTGGAGCAAAAATAAGATACAAAAAGTATTTTTTTTTCACATAGGAAGAAGGTATTTGGCAAGGATAACCACTGAGGAAGTGAGAAATAGATTTGCCTATAGAGAGTTCCATTGCTTGAATTGTTCATTGTGATAGATCTAGAATCAAAGAAGGCCTAGAGCTCAAGGATGTTTTTTAACCATGACACCAAGAAGTGATATCAATAACGTGAATCTTTAATCCTTGAGCTGGATGAATCTCAAGATAGCTACAATAATTATAGGGAAAAACTAGCCTAACTTAAATGGCAGCAGAGATTAGGTCATGTTTTTGTTTTTTTTTTTTTTAATTTGCTTTGTTTTGATCCACAGAAAGTCATGAAGATCATCTTCTAAGCCCTGGAGACCTCATGAATAGAGGAAATAGTGTTTATGATAATATTATTATAATAATTACACATATAAACACATACACATATAGATATATGTATATGTTTATACAAATACACAATACATATATACACACATAATCATGAAAACTTTAGAGGGTAGTTACTATTATCACACTCATTTTATAGAAAAAAGAAATTAAAGAGCTAGAGGTCAAGTTACTTGCCCAGTATCACAAAGCTCCCAAATGTCCAAGTTTTATCATGTCTTCCTCATTCCAATTCCTAGTCTTCATTCAGGCTGCTTAGTTATAGATGTAAATGAAATCATTTAATATTTTCAAGGATTGATGCATAAGTTTAGACCAGAAAATCAAAGAATTAATGAAGACAATTATGGATCAGTAAAACTAATGAAGATTTGATAAAAAGATAGGTGAGCTTAAATTTTACATAGGTAAATTACAAAAGGGATATGGATGAAAAGTTAATTTCTTCACTGGCTCCATATTCAAAGCCTTTTGAACTTAGTAAAATCTGTTTAAAAAAAAAAAAACAACTCTGTTCTACTAGCCAATAAATTGGAAAAATTGGGACCACTTCCATTCTAGGGTTAGGTATTGGAATAAGACATCAATGGCCACCAGCATATTCAATTCAATTGAATTGGTCATCTTTCCCAGTGCAAAAACCAACTGCAATCCTATGACCATAGTAGGAGTCTACTCAATCAGTTCAAATTGCCATCAAAGGTAGACACACACAGGCATATATACATACATATATGTGAATACACTATTCTTTGGATAAATCTGTGTACATATGTATATGTGTGTGTGTGTATGAAGAATAATAATTAGCATTTATAAAACAATTTAAATTTAGCAAAGTACTTTGCATATTCAAGTCTGCTATAGTCACATCTTTCACATTTTTCTACATTATTAATTTTCTTTCTCTACTTATTTGATCATAAGAAAATTTATCCATCTTAAAAACACATGGCAAAAGTCATCTGTTTAATCTGTTTTGGATGAAAAGATTGATAAGAGTAGGAGGAAATTTCATTTGGGAGCTTGAAGTGCTTTGTCAATTAATTTGTATCATTCTTGCAAGCAAGCCCAGAAAATTGACAATAGGTGATTTTCTACAAATTGAAAGGAGGCTTTTCATTTTACTATAATAAAAGAGAAAAAAAATTGATTTTTAAAAATTCACTGTTGTTTAATTTCAAAGCTATCAATTCATTACCACAATACCCCTATAAAGTTTGCATTTTTTTAATAGAAAGCATTTTATTACAAATAGGGATTGGTTTCAATTATTTAAAATATATATATATATATATATATATATATATATATATATATATATATATATATATATATATATATATATATATATATTTAGCTATTTGTTCTATTTGTTGGGTAACCATATTTATCCATAGAATAAGAAAGTTCATCAAAGAAGGAAAAAAATTCTCCACATAATACCCTTTATGTATCTAAACTTAATCTAGGACTATAGACCTCTGATAGAGCTTGAAAAGACTTCAGGAAGGGGATTCAACAAAGACAATGATATCTTAAAGGTCACAAGGAACAGGATTTGATGTCGCACAATAAAACCAAGAGATTAGTGTTTCTAAATTCAATAGACCAACTTATTTTGTTATATAAGAAAGATATGAAAAACCCAATTGACTGAACAAGACTTTTACAAAGATCTGGAAGATAAAAAGGAATTTCATAAAAAGTAGCAACTTAGGTTTTTCCACCCCAAGAAAGTGATCAGTAGCATCCTGGTCCATTTTTACCACTGTTGTGTTAAAGTGTTCCACATAACTAGGAAAAAAATAATCAAACTTGTACTATATGGTTCAAAACAAAGACCATACTGTATGTGCCGAGTGATTCTGTCATCTAAAAGGCACTAGACTATGCTGTTTCGCTTCAGGGTTCAGAAAAGTCAACTAGTACCAACATTTAATCTAAACTAGATTTTAAACTTTTAAGAAAAATAAAATAAAACAGCAAACAGTATTGTATTTACTGAGATCAGAGAAAATTAATGATAGTTCTACATCTGAAAATACATTTGTGGCATAAAAATAGAGAAAACCTTGCAGTTTTTTTTTTTTTTTTTTTAAATCTAGTTTAATAGACTCTTCTCTCTAGAGCTTCAAGAATTACCTTCTAAATTACATCTGAAGTCAGCTTAAGCTAGCTGATATGCACCTAGCTATTTCTGGTCTTCAAAGCCTACAGAACATCTGCTTGTTGGCAGGTGTAATTAATTAGCTAAGTGGAAAAGATGGTTCCTTTTAGAGTGAATATGAGAAGAGGGATAGAGAACTCAGAAAACCAGCTACTGTGTAGCCTCCATCCGCTGGGTGCCTCTGGGCACATCTCTGATACTGAAAGCCCAATGAATTTAATGGTTCTTAATTTCACAAGATTTCTAATTACAGCCAGGATAATAAGATGTGATACAAAAGTTGGGGGAAGACACTTTTGAAAGAAATTCCTTAGGCACACTACATAGACATTTCAAACTGCAGAAATTCATTGGTTTGTACATGTTATCACTCAATCTTTGTTAGTATACATCCAGTTGAAATCTGAGGTCTAAGGACATATAAAAAAACAACACCAAAATGCTTATCTCATTTTTTTTAACCTGAGGAGCAAAGAAAGATCATTCTGTAGCACTGTGTCCATTGCTTTTGTGGGTATATAAAATGAATAAATCAAGATAGAAAAATAGAATCAAAATATTCAATCTGTCTGAGATCTCAGATTTTGTTTCTTTGCAGCAAATTGTTGCATTATTGATTGCAGTTCAATTACTGTAGCTCATCCTACACAATTCTTGCACTTAACCTACCTTAAATTGCCCACAAGAGATTCACTAAATATAGTGGAGACTACCTACCTTCAAAAGACATCTGGAGGATCAAAGAAATAGCAGAAAGAATCTCAGAGGTAGTCTAGTGCAACTGTGTCATTTTTCAGATGGAGAAACTGAGACCCAAAGTCAAAGAGAGAGCAAGGGAGAGAGGACTAGAAGCTAAATAGGATCATGAACTTTATGTCCAATGTTGTTTTCCCCATACCATAGTGACATCACTTCCTCACTTGTCTTGTTTTTTTTGCCATTATCCTCTGTTTAACTGTTTAACTGATGAGGAGCAAATTGGAAAAAAAAAAAAAAACAATCTTTTAGATTTGTATATGAATTTTAGAGCCTAAAACACCATTGTTGCTACTTAAAAGCATCAACTCATATTTGTTGTAAATTATTTATTTTGTGAATAGAAAAACCACAACCACAATTGGTTCTTCAACCAGAATTCAGAGTTCATCAGTTCTTTCTCTAAAGGCAGGAAGCATTTTTCATCATGAATGTTTCAGAATTTTGTTGGATCATTGTCTTTGTCAGAGTAGCTAAGTATTTCACAATTGATCATTTTTACATTGTTTCTTTTACTGTGTACAATGCTGTCCTGATTCTATTCCCTTATTTTATATCAGTACAAATATGTTTTCAGAGACTTTTTCGAGAATCAGGCTGCTTGTCATTCCTTATAACATAATATTATTCAATCATAATCATATACCACCTTTTGTTTAATCATTCCACATTTGATGGGCATTTCTTCAATTTCTGATTTTTCCATCACAAAAAAGCTGATGTAAATATTTCTGTGCATATAGACCCTTTTTCTTTTTCTTTGATCTCTTTAAGAAAGCAACATAATACTGTTATTGTTGGCTCAGAGGATACGCACACTTCTAAAGCTTTTTGGGCAGAGTTCCAAATTGTTCTCTAGAATGTTTAGACTAATTCACAACTCCACCAACAATGCATTAGTCTTCCTATTTTTTCTATATTGCTTGCAGCATTTGTCATTTTTATTTTCCATCATATTAGATGATCCTCAAACCTGTCAGATTATCTCAGAAATGCCTTAATTTGCATTTTTGTAATCAATAGTGATTTAGAGTATTTTTTCCTGTGACTTCCTGTAGCTTTGAGTTCTTCTGAAAAGTATGTATGAAAAATACATAGCATTTGCCCATTTATCAACAGGGGAATAGCTCTTGTTTTTATAAAGTTGCTTCATATAATGAGGCAATAGGTAAACTTTTTTTTTTTCTGAAAAGCAAATATTACTATTTCCCTTTTTTAAAAAATGGCCCAGGGAGCAAATATTCAAATGCATAGTGCAGCCAGAATAGAGACCCAAGTGTTCTGATATTCTTTCTAGTTCTCTTTTTACTGTATTTCCTTGACATTAATGTCCTTAATGTTAATTCCTTACTTTTAACAATTATTTCCAATTTATAATATATATATATGTACATGTATATATACATATACACATATGTATATATACATGTGCATATATATATATATATATTACTGATACAGTTTAAAAGAAACATTTTATTATTTTTTTAACATATTGTCCCTCTCATTAAACTGTGAACTACTGAAGAACAAAGATTGCATTTTGCCTTTCTTTGATTAACTAGTATTTAGCCCAGTACCTGGTATACAATAAGAGTTTAATAAATGCTAATTGATTAACATTATTCTTTATATAACAGAACTTAGTGACAATAGCACTTGTTAGCTATATATACAATTCTCAAAATGATGTTGCAGCCACTTAAAAATTATCAATGATAATTATGCTTCTGGAATTATTGCCAAATAAAAATAAATTGGCCAACAGAATTATCATATGCCTTAAGGTATTACAATACTAAAGGACATTTATAAAATCAACTTTGGGAATGAGTGGATTTTCAATTATGTAATTTTTTAAAGTTTAAAGCAACTTTAAATTTTTAAAAATATCTCTGATACATGCTTAATGGGTAGAAACTGGACTGAAGTGTGCTATCACACACTATCACAGAAACTAATGATTAAAAAGAAGAGAAGTCCTCTAGTACCTTCAAATAGCAAGATAATAGGAAACTGCCATTCCCTATCTCTCTCCAATAGGGAGACTTCTTGTTGAGAAGTCATGGGAAGACATGACAAAAGTCCCAAAGGATGAGAAAGCATGGATGGGTCATAGTCTGCATTATCAGAGAGAATGACTGCCTTAATGAAATCACAGATCCAATTAAGTGGGAGAATTTATCATTTGGATGGAATCAATCTCCCAGTGTACTGACTTTATTCATAATAGTTTATCTTACACAACAGCCACACTCCTGTTTGGGAATGGAATTAATATTATAAAATATTTTATCAGTATAACTTAACAATTTTTTTAACCCTCTTATCCCTATTACAATGATGAGAGTGATGGTGGCAACAGCGGCGGCAGCAGGACTTATATATCTCTTCAACACTGGCAAAGCACTTCGTAAAAATTCTCTCCTTTTATCTTTAAAGCAATCCTTAGAGAAGATGATACCATAATCTCTAATTTACTGTTTAGGAACCTCAGGCAGTACAAGATTGGTCACAGGTCTAAGACCAGCTTTGAGTCTAGATTTTCCTGATTCAGCACTTTAGATACACTATTTGATTAACTATTTAGTTAAGTCCAATATACAAGGTTCTGTGATTATATAATGCAGAAATTTCAAAACAATCCCCATTTTCAAAGTTTACATATTTGTGATATTTTCAGTCAGAATTCTGTGATAGTATGACTACAGATGGCACTATCCCCATTTTATAGAGGTTATATGGACATTGAGGGATTATCAAATATAGATATGGTGTTCAGTGGGAACTAACATTTAATTACCTCAGTAATGGCAAAGATACTTTAATGATTTGTCATCTCCTGTTCAAGCTTATTTTACAGAAAGGGAAAATAAGGCAACAAGGAGAAGTGCCTTGCCTTAGAGAACACAGCAAGTATCTGAAGACAGATTTGAACTCAAAAGGAGTCTTTCTACTTTCAAATATAGCATTCTAAACTCTGCACAACCTAGATGCTCTTACAATGTTGCAGTTATTTCAAAAACTGTTTCCCTAGTTTTACTCACTTTACTTTGTAACATTTCATAGAAGTGCTCCCAGGTTTCTTTAAATCTGATCCTTTCCATATTTTTAAATAATTTTATTAGAATATCCCATTATATTAATACATATTAATTTTTGAGGCATTTGTTCTAAGTCTTTCACTAACAAGATTTGTGACTTCAGAGATAATTTAACTCCTATGAATCTCAATTTCTTTATCTGTAAAAAGAAATGTCTTAGAGTATATGAACTTGATGGTCTCTTCCAGGTCCAGATCCAAAATTCATTTCTTGTTACAAACTTTCTATACATAAGGATTGACCCTTTCCCTTCCCTCACCAATAGAGATAAGAAACCTACTGATTCACTTTCCAGAAAAATAAACAAAAACAATCTTTTCAAAAGGCATCTCCTTTCCTGATCAACTTGATAGTCTTAGAGAGGCAAACTTGATTAACTCTTTGTTATGTCCTACTGAAAAAACAACCTGACCAAGAGATGATATGGAAATAACACAATTCAAGCAGTTTTTACCAAGCAAGGAAGCTTCTTCATAGATCCTAGAAACACTCAATTATTCAAGGACCAACCTTGCTCCTTGTGAATTGAATTATCATTTTAGAGTTAAATAATTGACTTCATTCTATGGCTATTGTAATCCATGTGAGAAGGGGTTTCAAAATGGATGCTACCATATTCTGTTGAATTTATTATTTTTATTATTATAGCTTTTTATTTATAAGATATATGCATGGGTAATTTTTCAGCATTGACAATTGTAAAACCTTTTGTTCCAATTTTCCACCTCCTTACCCCCACCCATTCCCCCATATGGCAGGTAGACCAAAACATGTTAAATATGTTAAAGTATATGTTAAATACTACATATGTGTGTGTGTATATATATATATATATATATATATATATATATATATATCCATACAGTTATTTTGCTGCACAAGAAGAATCGGACTTTGAAGTAATATCCATTTAATCTGTGAAGGAAATAAAAAATGCAGGTGGACAAAAATAGAGGGATTGGAAATGTTATATAGTGCTTCACACTCATTTCCCAGAGTTCTTTCCCTGGGTATAGCTGGTTCTGTTCATTATTGAACAAATGGAACTGATTTGGTTCATCTCATTGTTGAAGAGATCCCACGTCCATCAGAATTGATCATCATATAGTATTGCTGTTGAAGTATATAATGATCTCCTGGTCCTGTTCATTTCACTCAGCATCAGTTCATGTAAGTCTCTCCAGGCCTTTCTGAAACCATCCTGCTAGTCCTTTCTTACAGAACAACAATATTCCATAATATTATTATACCACAATGTATTCAGCCATTGTCCAATTGATGGGCATCCACTCATTTTCCAGTTTCTGGCCAGTGCAAAGAGGGCTGCCACAAACATTTTTGGACATACAAGATTTTCATAAAATAGCCTTTTTTTTTGGCAAGCATACATTTGGCCTTTGAATAGTATGACCAATCCATCAGAGTTGCTATTTCTGTAGAGTTTGACTGCTTGGCTGTTTAATTTAAGAAAGAACCTCAATGTCTGGTTCTTCATCTATAATTTTTAGACTATTCCTAAGACAATTCAAAAGGAAGCAATTTAATGTCCTGGCATGGTTATATTATATTGTCCAGATTTCACAAGCATACAACAATGAGGAGGTACACAAGATTCTATTGAGCTTTGATTTGGTTAGTCAACCTAAAACCTCTTCTTTCCCACACTTTCCTTTGGAGATTTCCAAACAATGAGCTAGGCTAGCAATGTATGTGTCAACCTAATAATCATTGTGGTTTTTTTTTTTTTATGTTTTAAACTTAATACACTATTAGAAGAGAACTTTTGGCCAAAAATCTTCAGATATCTTCTTTATGACTCATATTTTTGCAAGTGACTTGAGTTCCCTGTTCTCAATTAAATTTCCAAAGTTTTCAATAATTACTTTAAAACAATGTTTTCTGGTTAATAGCTTTTTGTTCCCTGCTATTTTCTATGAAACTTCTAAATCCCTCAATTTCTGCAGTCTCCATTATTATTTTTAACTGAGTATTATTGTCATTTTCAGCACTTCTCATAAAATTGGTACAGAAAAACAGGTTTCAATAGCAATAACATTATAAGTAAATATAACTACTATGTATTAAACACAGTACCAATGACTGGAGACTTCAAGAAAGGATTGCTATGGGTAAATTTTTATAAACTTTAAAGTTTAGTGGCCCGATTTTTATAAAAGTTTAAGAAAGTGTTATAATTCTCCCTTCATGGTGATCAAAAATAGTTCACCATATAGACAATGATTCAACTTGCTTCTTGCTCCTGATAAAATGTCAGAAATGTTATCAACAGAGTACTCAATTTAATATCAGAAAGACTTGGATTCAAATCCTTCTTCTGATGCACCTACCTAAATTTACCATGAAGTACAAATAGAATTATGTGTATAGAATAATTTGTATTCTATAAATTCCTACATGAGCCAGTGATTACTATGGAATTGTAACAGATTGGAATCCTTGAGTCCTTATGAGACTGGCAGTTACAATTACTAGTCTGTCCTAGACCCACCAGAGTACCTTTGACCACTGTCCTTTGCAGTGTGAGCTCTACCCGGCTCTCCTCCTCTGAGGCCTTCTAAGGTCTCTGGCCACAATCTCTTGAATCTATAGCTTAATAACCGGTAGCGCACTCAAGAACAGCCACGCGTAATCTTAACAGCCTTTATTATACCTACTCACATAATGCCCTAACTGATGCCCTGACTTGTTGGTTCCCGAGTGAACACCTGGTCAGAAGACCCATGTGTTCACTACCAAAACCCTTACCTCTTTTGGCTACCCATCTTGGCTTGGCCACCCAGGCTAGGAAGCTAAGGTGAAGAACGCCAGGTTAAAGAGGACCGCCTGCTGCCTGCAGTGGGCTTACATAGGGCCTGTGAGGTCACACACACAGCCAATCAGCGAGAGAGTCACCCATTATGAAGCTATCTCAATATGGCCAGGATCCCGCCCAAGGGCAGTCCTAATATCCACAGAAATTACTTCTGGGCCTCAATCTCCTGATGCACTGTGGCACCCATTTAAAGGCCCCTTACAATTACTACACCACTTTAATTTGACTATGTAAAAATGACTATCATAATTCATAATTCTATATTAGTCCTTTTGCCACAAGAGGGTTTAAATTGACTATCAGCAGCAATTTCATAAACTGATCAATCCATTTTTTTTCTGAAATTATAGATATTTTATTATGATCATCTATTGATCTTTTTAGTCATAAAGAAAATTACAGTAATTAGGACATTTGCAGTTTGATTATTTCAATCACCTCAGAAAATGGATTGCTTATAGTCCATCAGGCATATTTTAAAATTTTAACATGAAAAGGAATGATGACTACTAACATCTATTCTAAAAAAAGAAGAGGTGAAAAAAGGATGTTAGAGAATATGGTAATGAGATAACTCCAAACTGTGGGGGAGATAGGGAACTGTAGTCCCAAAAGATACAGAGGAAGCTCATTAGATTTTAAAAGAATTATTCAGAATTTCCAAATGCCCTTAAATAGTAAGGAATGGACAAAAACATCCTTAAAGAATGTCATTTGAAATGTGAATCACAGCACACTTTGGTAAATGAAAAGAACATGAAATATTCAAAAACCTTTAGGGTATATTACATGAAAGGTTATGCTACTGATATGAAAAATTTTAAATCACAGGTATATATACAAGACCCCAGTCTCTCAGATAAATAATGTTAGACAAATGGACTAAGAATAAAATAAAGAGTATGTATGTGTCCAAGAATATTGAATGCAAACACCTACAGAAGCAGAGAATAATGTAGAACTCTGAGTGATGAAAAAAAAAACAAACATTAGTATGGATACTACTCTTGCAGCATATTTATGATCTAATCATTTCTCAGGACCACAAAAATGTAAAGATCTATTAGGTAGTGAATATTTTAATAGTTTTTCAATTTTTCTTTAATTACTTCTATATTGATTCTACTTACTTTTCACCTAACAAATTTTGATAAAGAGTTTCCTTAATGTTTAATAATTTTAATATAAATACTGACTTATTTTAAATTACCTATAGCCATTAACTTATCATCACTGTGTGAAACTTTGAAGAGGATGTACATTCTTACATATAGGACAACATTCATAAACAAAATGTGAGCAATATTTATTGTGAGCTATTTCCCATGCAAAAGTTCATAATTATACTGAAGTATCCTTCAAAATATATAAGAGAACTAAAAATGTCATAACTTTTTAGAACTTAAAAGTATATATTAATTTCTGGAAAATATGGAGCTTTTCTCCAAATATGAGTTTCAATGTAATAATCTTAATATCATAACTCAAGGCTTCTTAAATTTTTCCCATTCATGACTCCTTTTCACCTGAAAAAATTTTACATGCACTCAAGTATATAGGTATATAAAATGAGCATACATATCAAACTTTTACTGATAATACATCATAATTTCATAACCCTCACATTCAGTTACACAATCCCATATTGAATCATGAAGGACAGTTTAAGAAACTTTGGTACAAATAATGATTCTTCAAGACTACCAACTATCTGTAACTTTGTGTTCATTTTCTTATTTTTGGACCAAAAATTTCCATTCTAGGATTTTTTTTTCCTGAGAGGCAAATACAAAGCAATATATCATAATGTCGGACTCTATTACTAAAACAAATTGACTACACCACAATCATGACCACAACCAACACCACCACAACAAAAAATGAACCATAAAAGCTATTCTTCCCTCCAGGAATTTCATTTCTCAAGATTCTATTTTCAGCTGACTCTCTGTTACACAGGATGTTTGGGAAAATCTACCAATACTTGTCTTGCACTGTTATAGTTTTACCACTAATAAAATTTTATTAACATTTTTAACACTGATAAAAGTAAGGTCCAAATGAAATTTTAATAGAGATACTTTATTCTATGCTGACAAAGGTAATGAGATAAGGTTCTTGAAGAAGATATTTATTCCAGTCCCAGTTCTGACACTTAAATCACTTTGCCCTTTTTGTATCTCCATCATGTCCACTGGCAGATGGAGATAATAATACACTTTATAAATCTTTTTTAAAGTTCTAAATAGGAAGCTGAAATATTATGACCAAACAGTTCATAGTGAATTGTAAATAAAATTATCAAATAAATACAAAAAGAAACAATTCTCTTAAGATTATATTAAATGTACAGTGTTTAAAATAATTAAATAAATAAATAGTGCTGCTTAAGAATATTTATGAATAAACTGTCACTTGTAAAATGGTCAGATAGCTAAAATTCAAAGTTGTACCAGCCAAAGAAGCTGACAATGAATTTACAGTGGTAGAAGCACATTAGTAGTTAGCATACATTTCACCTACTTGAGAGAAAACCTATCATTAATTAGCAAGCTATGGAGATAAAAAATCTATATGCTAGATCAAAGCTTCTTAACCTGTGGGTCATGAACCCATATGAAATCACATATGGGGGGTTGTGAAAAATTTGGCAACAGTAAAATGAATAAAATATTCCACCAAGATTTAATTCTTGATGTAAAAATAAACAAGCACATCCATCTCATTAGAATTGAAATTTTCTTTATCTTTTTAATAAATGGTAAAGTTATATGTATACCAAATAATTGTTTTAAAATAAATTCTTTATGATTTATTATCAGTGAATGTTTGGTTTATATACCTAATTTATATAACTATACAGCTAGGTTCACTTAAAAATTATTCCATTAAAAAGGGGTCATGAGGGAAAAAAAAAGTTTAAGAAGCTTTGCTCTAGATAAGGTTAAAACAAAACAAACAAAATAAAACCAATCTCTGTTCTTGACCAAATGTGGATAGTAAAGATCTCAAGAATTTTTTTTTGAGGAGTGGTTGTATTATTTCTACTAAATTATTTACATTTTGGTAATAACAATCCCACCTCCTAATATTTTATTATAGAATTACTTATTCTGCTTGTTAATATTATTTGGAATCTCTTTTAAAAATCCAGACCTACCCCATAGCAATTGGATTTCTTAATGATTAGGATCGTTTCTAATACCCAGAACTTGAAAATGAATCTAAAAAATCTAAGAATAAGAATAAGAAATAACAGCATAAATATTCCTCAGGGTATAGTAAATATTCTCTAAAGGTTAGCATTCAGTCCCCACAACCTGATCATAAAGATTTTTTTTTTCATGGGTTTCTTCAGAAAAATGTAGCTTCTTTATATTTTATTTATATAATATTTATATTTATTTATTAATATGTACTTGTTTTATGGGCTTAGGAATACCACAGAAATTCCAAAATGACTAAAAAGGATTTGGAATAACTACCCATATGGGAAAATCACCTAGATGAAAAATGTTTATTAGTGAGACAATGGAATGGAGAATCCACAGAAGCTGTCTGTCTGCCTGTCTATTTGTCTGTCTGTCTATATTTTTATTGGGCACTATAGTTGGACAATGAACTAGATCCAAAATTGAATAAAAGGAAAACATGTCTATCATTGTACTTTGGAAATTTTATGGCACTTTAAATGACCACTTCATATTCAGAGACAATATTCATACTTTAATGTCTGTGTTCCTCTGGTAAAGCCACATGGTTGCAAATAATGAAACATCATATACTCTGGGCAGAAGAAAAGTTAAAATTTCAAAACTGAAAGGACAATGTAAAGATGTATTGTAGTTTCTTTGTATTATGACAATGTCATCAAAACAATGGATAATTAGAAGAAGTTGATCTATCACCAAAAAAGAATTACATCTAACAAAGGGATACCTTTTTGAAGCATTAAAACTCAGATAATATGAAGAAAACACCACAAAATTTTGAGAGGATCTTCTGCAAGGTATTGTAGAGGAAAGCACATAAATAAAATTTGTATATTATAAGAAATGAATGGGTTGTGTAGGAAATGCTCACATCAATGAGCACAATTAAAAGTTAGTTTCTAAAAAAATAAATCATTGGGACTTTTAGAATGTAATTCCCATATATATGTTTATAAAACTGAATTCCATATACAAAAAAATTAACTATGTTTTAAAATATTTCTATTCTAGGAGAACATAAGAAATGCTGATTACATGTCACAGCCAAATCAGAAAGGGTTTCTTTATTCACCATAGGGTAACTAAAAATTATATCTCTTTAGATAAAAAATAAATGCAAAAAAAGTAACATGGTTCTTTTTAATCTGAAAAAAATTCATACATTTCAATAGTATTAGAAATGTAAAAATTTTATATTATTTGATAGTTTTAATTTCAATAACAATGTTTATTGTAAAGCAGTTATATATCAAAATTATCTTTTAACAATTTTTTCTAGATTAACACAAAAGTGAATTATTATTTTATCTTCTAGAAAAATTTCTACTTTGATAATTTAAACTAGTATCAGTCCGTATTAATTACATATTAAATGAAATTAAGTTTATTAGAAGTTTAAGTGCCTACTACATGTGAAACACTACTGAAAGACAAAAAAAAAAAAAATGATCCCCATCTTTAGAAAACTACCTCTTCTGGAAGTAAACTTTCTGAACATAAATTAAAAAAGAAGACCTGATAAAAAGGAAGTGTTTAATAATAAATGATAGTGATTTTTTTATAATCTTCATTTTCAATTTCAGTTTTGAAATATCTCAGTAATATCCATTAGTTGCTCTCACAATTAATAATTCATTAATTTAACCTGAAATATTGTGCCTGAAAGACTAGAATGCACTAAAGAAAATAGCTGAAAGTTGATATAAGACATTTAATTTCTTTTCCATGTTCTGACCAAGGCATCAAATTTCCTTTTAAAATGAAATTTCTTAATGAAAGGAATGGGATTGTTTTTCATCTCCTTAGTTCATCTCTTTCAGAAAAATTGTATTGATCAAAATATATAGTGGAGGGGATATACTTTCATAAACACAAATGCATCTATTTTTTTCTTCAAAGTGACTTCACCTTTAACAGATCTAAAGAAAGCCCAAAACATTTTCAGTCTTTGGAAAATGTAAAGGAATAATAAAAACATTCAACTCTATGTAGGTCTATTTTTTTTAAAGAGAAAATGATTTTTTTTCACATTTAGTAATAAAATGCCTTTAAAAAAACTGACATAAGTTCTTAAATAAAACCTTATGTAAATTATGATAAACAATTGATCATATTATCTAGGAAAGATTTATTATATTTAATATGGTTCAAATTTGAGAAATCTGTTCAAACATATTTTTAAAACCTATCAAATTTAGCACAATTCCTTGGTGTCTTTACAATAAAGTTGTGTACAAATTTATTTCTAAGTTTAAGAAACTAAATTATTAAAATTTTCAATTTCCATGTACTTTTGTACCCAGAAAACATCAAATATATAATAAATTACATGGCAATTAACTTTTACCTATCAGTCCTTATTTTGAGGGCACAAATCACTAATTCATGCTCAGATATTCAACTATACAACTAAAGATACATAACTGAAGGACATAAAGGTAGTTTCATGGGAGAAAAAAAATAACAACAAGAAAATTCCTCTCTTCCTCTTTCCAATGAAATAGTAATTACCACATATTGCCAGCTGTAGGAATGGAAAAAGTACAGGAAAGTCAGAGAACTAAAATTCTAGATCAAGTTATGTCACTGACTTTAGGTGCTTATTAGTATGTATTTATAGGCATCACAACTTCTCAGATTGTCAAGAAGTTTTGTTTGTGTTCTATTTGGTCCAAATAAATATAATATTTATATCACTATCTCATTAAGAGTTGTGTGAAGAAGAAAAAGAAACCCTTTTCATTATGAAGTTCTTTCTATCTCTCTCTTACACACATATACACACACATATACATACACATATACATTCTATTAAATCTAATGACTAATTTTTAATTAATGAATTTATTTAATATTTCCTCAAATTATATTCAAAACTTTTTTTTACATTTGTTTTTTTATGATTTTTGAGTTCTGGGTTATCTCTCTTATCCCCACCTACAATTAAGAAATCATATATGCAATTATGCAAAATATTTCCACAAAAGTCAAGTTGTGAAAGAAAAATGGAACAAAATGTGAAATACCTCATTAGCAAAACAGCCTACCTGGAAAATAGATCCAGAAGAGACAATTTGAAAATTATTGGCTTCATTGAAGGCCATGACCAAAAAAAGGACCCAGATAGCATTATAGAAATAGGTCATTAAGGAAAACTTACTTCCCCAGTACTCTAGAAACACAGGGGGAAATACTCATTGAAAGAATCTGTGGTTTATCTCTGTAAAGAGATACTACAAGGAAAACTCCAAGGAACATTATTGTAAAACTCCAGAACTAAAATTGTGCCAGACGATAATAATTCAAATATCAAGGAGAAACAATCAGGATTACCCAGGATCTGGCAGCTTCTACAATAAAGAATCAGAGAGCCTGGAATATCATTCAGAAAAACAAAATCCTGGGGTTACAACCAATAATTAACTACCCAGCAAGACTGAGTATCATCTTTCAGGGGAGATGATGAATCTTCAATGAAGTTAGAGACTTTGAATTATTTCTGTTGAAAAAAACAGAGCTAAACAGAAAATTTAATCTACAAACACAGGAAAAAATAGAAGCAAAGAAAGGTAAACAAGGGGGAAATTATATACATATATATATAATTTAAAGGTTAAAATGTTTATATCCCTAAATACAAAAATAATAAAACCACCAGAAATCATGTGATAATCTCAAGAGATGCAGAAAAAGCTTTTGAGAAAATATAGCAGCCATTCCTATTAAAAACACTAGAGAGAAAGAAATAAAGGGAGCTTTCCTTAAACTAATGAGCACTATCTCTGTAAGACCAATAACAAGAATTATTTTTAATGGAGAGAAGCTAGGGGGGTGAAAGGAAGATACCCATTATCACCACTATTATTCAACATTGTACTAGAAATGTTGGCTTTAGCAATAAGAAAAGAAAAAAGAAATTGAAGGAATCAGAATAGACAACGAGGAAAGAAAATTATCACTCTTTGCACATAATATGATGATATACTTAGAGAATCCTAGAAAATCATCCACAAACCTACTAGAAACAATTAATAGCATTAACAAAAGTTGCAGGACATAAACTAAATCTACACAAATCATCAACATTTCTATATATTACTGACAAAGCCCATCAACAAGAGATAGAAAGAAAAATTACATTTAAAATAACTATAGACAAAATAAGATATTTGGGCATCTATCTACCAAGACATACATAGGAACTATATCAACAGAACTACAAATCACTTCTCACACAAATAAAGTCAGATCTAACCAATTGGAAAAATATCAATTGCTCATGGCTAGACCAAGCTAATGGAATAAAAATGACAGTTCTGGCTAAATTGGCCTACTTGTTCAGTGCTTTACCAAACTACCAACACTTATTTTAAAAATCTAGAAAAATAATTACAAAATTCATCTGGAAGAATAAAAGATCAAGAATGTTAAAGGAATCAATGGGAAAAAATACAAAGAATAGTGGATTAGCAGTATCATACCTAAGACTATATTATAAAGCAGCAGTCATCAAGATCATTTAGTACTGGCTAAGAAATAGAGTGGTACATCAGTGGAATAGATTAGGTACATATGACACAATAATCAAGGCCTTCAGTAATTTAGTATTTGATAAACCCCAAACTCTAGCTTCTGGGATAAGAATTCACTATTTGACAAAAATTGCTGGGAAAACTGGAAAATAATGTCAGAAATGCAGCATAGAACTTCATCTCATACCTCATGCCAAAAGAAAGTCAAAATGAGTACGTGATTTGAGTATAAAGGGTGATGCCATAAACAAATAAGGAAAGCAAGGGATAATTTATCTATTGGACCTTTGGATCCAATCCTTTTGGAAAAGGGATGAATTTAAGACCAAATAAGAACTAGATAACATTATGAAAGGCAAAATGGACAACTTTGGTTACATTAAATTAAAAAGGGTTTGCACAAAGAAAACCAACAGAAACAAGATTAAAAGGAAATACAAAGCTAGGAAAATGTTTCTATAGCCAGTATTTCTGATAAATTTCTCATTTCTAAAATATATGTAAAGAATTGTAAGAATACAATCATTCCCCAATTGATAAATTATCAAAGAATATAAACAATTTTCAGATGCTGAAATTAAAGCCATCTATAGTTATATGAAAAATACCCTAAATCACTACTGGTTAAAGAAATGCAAATTAAAAACAACTCTTGAATTGGCTAAGATGACAGGAAAAGAGAATAATGAAATGTTGGAATTGATGTGGGAAAATTTGGACACTAATGCATTGTTAGTGGAGTTGTGAAATAGTCTAACCATTCTGGAGAGCAATGTGGAACTATGTCCCAAGGGCTATAAAACTGTGCAAACCCTTTGATCTAGAAGTGCCATTATTGGGTCTGTATCCCAAGGAAATCATAAAGGAGGGAAAAGGACTCACATGTGCAAAAATGTTTGTAGCAGCTCTTTTTGTTTGCAGTAACAAAAAAGTGGAAAACGAGTAGATGCCCATCAATTGGGGAATGGCTGAAAAAGCTGTGGTATATGAACATGATGAAATATTATTGTTCTATAAAAGTGATGAACAAGCTAATTTTAGAAAGACATAGAAAGATTTACATGAACTGATACTGAGGAAAACAAGTAGAATCAGGAATACATTATACACACCAGTAATGTATGATGAACAACTATGAAAGATTTTCTCAGTGGGTCAGTGATCTAAAACAATCCCAATAGACTCTAGACAGAAAATGCCAGCTGAATCCAGAAAAATAACTAAAGAGATTGAATGTAAATCAACACACTGTATATTCACTTCTTTTTTTCTATTTTTTTTTTCTCTTTCCCATGGTCTTTCCTTTTGCTCCTGATTTTTCTCTACCAACATGATTCATAAAACAATGTATACTAAAAATAAATAAGTAAATAAATGAACAAATAAATAAAAGAAAATAGTAAGCTTAAATTATGTTATATTGCATTTTTATTTGTCAAATATTTCTCAATTATATTTTAATCTGGTTCCCATTTTATACTCCAAAGTGCTAGTAGCTATTTATCATATGTGGTTTAATATCCCATATTTCCAATCTAGACCAATCCCTTCATTTTATACATAAGGAAACTCTATTCTATTAAGATCAAGTGGTTTTCCCAAGTATATACACACAGGTAGCATTATAATGGACTAAGAATTCAAATCCAAATCCTCTGTCTCAAAAAATATTGCATTTTCTACTATATAATTTCATTAATTTTAACCAATATTTAACTTGATACAGTGCAGTTGGGGATAAATTATACGCAGATGGAATTTTAAATAGCACACACATACACACAAAATATCAAACCAAACCAACAAGCTTATATTATGTACTTACTGTGTAAGTAAGAAAGTACTGGAAGACACTATGAAGGTATGTCTTTTATTTTATTTTATTTAATAATAATTTTGAAATATTGGGAGAGTAAGATGAAGTTAATATTTTCTTTCCCTGTAACTAGTAATAGTGTTATAATGATTATGCTGACAAAAGTGTGATTGATTCATTTCAATAATGCTAATATATCAAAAAAGAAACAAAACCATTGAATATGAATTAAGTAGGATGCTAAAGTAAGTGTCAGCTTTTTCATACTGAAAAAATTGACTATTATTCATAGCATAAGGGACTGCATTTTTTAATGTCATGATAACAACTATGACAAAAATGGTAAAATTACTGAATATTTTGAATAAAATTAGAAAAATGAACATTCATCAGTACCACCATAATGATAATAATTAGTTAAAGATAATCGAGATACTTGTGCTTGTTTTCAAAGCTTTCATGAGAAAATACAATTCACAGTACATCATTATGAGGCCTTATTATTTCCTTAATGGAGCAACTCTGAAGAGGTTCAATGAATAGGATGAATGATGACATTTTATCAACAGCCAAGAAAATCCATCTAGTCTCTCATCTCCACCCCTTCCTTTAGCTGTAATAAACATCCACAACAACAACAAAATAGAACCTAAACTCATTTATATGGGTCAAATCCTAATGCATGATTCCAGCAGAATGGAAATTCTTCATGTAACAAAAAGTTTTGCAAGTCCTAGGAGATGATCTACTTGCTTTGTTCTTTTTTTTCCCCACAATTTTACAATTCATTTTGAAATTCTCGTTTCATAAATTGTCACAGAAAATTGAAATTTTTGAAATTGAAATTTGAAATTCAAATTTAAAAAATTATATTTACATTACATTACATCCTGTGTTATATAATATAAATTAGGTCATATTTGTTTTTATCAACAATTTTGGGAAGTAGTTTGGGCAAGTATTATCTTCATGGAAAAAAAAAACCTGCAGTTTTTGTCAAAGTCATAATATATGACTGTCAATGAAATTTTAACTTTGAGGATAAAAGATTACTGAATTGAGGAATTTTAAAAAGGAGAAAACAACCCAGCTTTTGCAAGAAGCACAATGTTGTATTAAAGAACTTGGAAGGAGTTCTTCATACTGTGGGTATGAAGAGCTACCCACAATAAGCCTTCCCCAAAGCAATTCATCCTATTGTGTGATTTGGAAGTAGGGTATTGCTGATTTTATGATACCTCCCTAGATGCTATTGGGAGCAGCCATCCTTAAATGTAATCAACATAAAATGGAAATTAAAGCATTTTGAAATGAGGAAGAGTAGTGCTCTAATAAATGTAAAGAAAGGTGATAGTATTCCCAAAGTCCAGAAAAGGAAAAATGAAGGGTAAAATATAGGTCTGTCCATTGAATAGATAACCTAAAACTAGAGAATATATGCTAGAAATTTGTATTCATGTCATAATAATGGCACTAGTTTATATGTCCTCAATCAAGTCATTCCAGTGCCACTTAAAGTAATAAAAAAGGTACTATATCACTTTGTCTCATTCATAGGTTTTAGATTAAGTTTGAAAGGATTTTCAAAGACAGCAGGATGTAAAGTACACATAAAGTCAGTTCCAGGTGGTTGAGGGATTTCATCCACACTCTACGAGTCATATATAGCAGCACCAAGGATGCAAGAATCACACACAGTTCCAAAAAAAGGTGACCAAGGCAAGAGGGGATATTTTAGTTACCCCATGAGGAGGAACCACTTTTATGGGAAGAGTGTAAAAAAGGAGGTATCAATTTAGATTTTTGCCAAGTCCTATCAGGAAGCTCCAGGAGTGGAGCCAAGATGGCAGAGTAAAGTTAGGAAGCTGTTCGTTTCTAGTTTCCCTCAAAAACCACATGAAACCAAGTTTTTGAATAGAGTGTGACAGAACGAACTCTCCAGCTCAAGAAAGACTGGAAAAACTTTAAGAAGGGTCAGTCTTACTGGGGTGAAAAGAGTATTCAGCCCAGGTCAGAGAGACTCTGAGAAAGCCAGTAAGAGGGTCTTAATCATAGCGAATAAGCAATTAAGACCCTCAATCCTGGCTCAGTAGAGAAGCAAATCAGTGGGACACCTTCCAGTCCCAGCTCAGAAGGAAAACTCTGGGATATCAGGCTGTTTCCTGAACAAAAGATACCAGCTACAAACACAAGGGACCCTTGTGCTCTAAGGTAAGGCTCAGAGCAGCAGAGGCAGCTTGGGACAGCTCCACCTTAAAAGCAAAGCAAAAAACAAAACAAAACAAACAAAAACAAAACAAAACAAAACAAAACAAAACAAAACAAAAAAGAAAAGAAAAGAAAAGAAAAGAAAAGAAAAGAAAAGAAAAGAAAAGAAAAGAAAAGAAAAGAAAAGAAAAGAAAAGAAAAGAAAAGAAAAGAAAAGAAAAGAAAAGAAAAGAAAAGAAAAGAAAGAAAGAAAGAAAGAAAAAAGAAAAAAGAAAGAAAAGAAAAGAACCTTGACCCTAGAAAGCTATTGTGGTAATGGCAAATCAAAACGCAAACTCAGGCGAAGACAGAATGTCCACAGAAGAAATTTCAGAGTGATATGAATTGGTCTCAAACCCAAAGAGGCTTCTTGGAAATGCTCATAAAAGATTTCAAAAGGCAAATAAGAGAGGTAGAAAAAAAAATGAGAAAAGAAATGAGAGGTATGCATGAGAGAGTCAACAGTTTGGAAAAGGAAGGGAAAAAATTGTCTGAAGAAAACAACTTCTTAAACAGTAGAATAAACCAAGTGGGAAAAGAGATATAAAAGATAAATAAAGAAAATCACACATTAAAAACTAGAGCAGGGCAAATGGAAGCCCATCCTGACAGCTAAACAAGTGTCACCTTGGGCAGACAGGACCAACAGCCCTGGGGAAAGAGACACCATCCAGACATTAAGTCCTGCTTCCAGTATCTGAAATCATCTCAGGAAGCAACCACAGCAGAGATGGAACTGGCCAACTGCTTCTTTAGGCACTACAGCTTCTATTTCAGTAACTCTAGCTATGGAATCTCTGGAAAAAAAGTTGTCTCCAAAAAAGTCCTTCATATTATCTAATGATTTCATGTGAGAAATGATGTGATTTTATAAGTGGAAATTATATTAAAGAAGATGCATTATCACTTTCTTTTCTATTGCATCCTAAGAACCATGGGATTTTCCATCTGACTTGGATCTGAAACTTATATGTTTTATTAGCTCAATAGAACATAAAAGGTCCTTGATAATAAGGAGCATCTCTGCATCAATGTTTATTCCCTAAACTTCAACATAGTGCTTTTGCAAAATACAAACACGTAAGCAATGTCTTTTTATTCATTCATTTATTCACTGTATATATTATATATCATTCTTAAGCTTTGTCTACCAGAGTACCTAAAAGTTGAATACCACAAAATATTGACTCAATTTTATTTTAAAGAAGTATTTAGAGGTAGCTTGGAAGCACAGTGGATAGAGCACCAGCCCTGAAGTCAAGAGGATCTGAGTCCAAATCTGGCCTCAGACACTTAACACTTTCTAGTTGTGTGATCCTGGGCAAGTCACTTAATGTCAATTATCTCAGGGGAAAAAAATATTTAATGAAAAGTATGAGTCACGTGAACTTTAAGAGAAATTCTTATTAACAAATATAGAAGCTAAATATAAATTAAAACTTATGAAACATCTTACTGTCTCTGAAATAAGGGAGAGCAGGAAGGAGAAAGAAAATGAAGAGAACACACAAGGGCAAGATTGTTGCTAGTCATGCTTAGAAAGAAGAGTAATAATATCAGAAATGGAGACCACAAAAAGTAGGGTAGTATTTACCTACATCTCCATATAATCTGTATCTATATTATCTATAGTTCCACTAACAGGGAGCGCTGAGGAATAAAGCAGATAGAATGTTATTCTCATCTCAAATACTTAAAACAGGGATAATAATAAGTACTTTCCAGAGGTGTGAGAATAAAATAAGATGATATTTATAAAATATTTTACAAAGCTTAAAGTGCTATGTTAATGCCAGGGATATTATACATATTGCTTAAGAACTAGGAAGTTCAAGTCCCATTTTGACACATACAGGTAGGTCCCTTAACATTTTAGTGCTCAGCTTTCTAGAAATACAATCTTCAGAGAAGACATTGACTTGCAGTTGCAGAAGTCTCCTTTATATCAGTGAAATTACAAATCAAGCTCCTAGTGCTGTTTCTCTTTCTCCTCTCTCTGTCGCTGTCTCTGTCTCTGTCTCTCTCTCTTTCCTCCTTCTGTTTTCTCCTTCCTCTCTTCTTTGTCTCCCTCTACATGATTCTTTCTTTCCTTCTTCTCCCTTTCTCCCTCTTCTTGTTTCTATCTCCATACCTCTATGCATGTCTTTATGCCTCTCTCTGTCTGTCTTTCAATTTCTATTTCTCTTACTCTTTCTGTCTCTATCCCTCTGCCTTCATCTGTTTTTCTCTCTCTTTCACACATGCACACACACACACACACACACACACACACACACACACACACACACACACACCACTCTTATTGCAAGAAAGATACCTGATCAAAATCTGTGACCCTAAGGAAAATAATCTTCATATTTTAATTCAATTAAAAATTGCAAGTCTATATGTAAGGTACTACGCTAGGCAATAGATATATAAAGCTATAATGGGGATAAAATGTTATCAGAAAGAGGAGAAATTCTTAGAGCAAAACATTAGCTTATGAACTTGTAAATGCAGAGGAAGAATGAGAACAAGTATATTGAATTGAGCTGACCAAAAGTAATATAGCTCAGGGTCAAGTTACCTTCTGGTTAAAGCAATAGAAAAAAAAAAAAAAGCCTACCTTACATATTATTCTGTATGCAGAACATTATTGTCAGTGCCCACCCTACCTAGTTAGAGCATTAGCCATTACTTTTGGTGTTCAACTGTTTTCATAAAGAACTTTGCTTTTTCTGCTTTGCTCATTACAAATGAAGCTATTCCATAAATGCTTGCTTCATAAACCATATAGTTCCTCCAGAGTTCCTTCACATCAATGGTTTGCTAAAACTTAGAACTCTGCTGTTTTTGAAATGTATACTTTTTTGTCCTTCAAAACTATCTTGGTTTTCAGCAAATGAAACTTTTAAAAATGCTTTCCTAGATTTATGCAGCCTCAATGGGAAGATCCACAGATGACCAATTTTGTCACAATTTGGGCCACTTCTCCATGTGCTACTTCTAAATTAGTCTGCAACACATGCACATTTTGCATCCCTTTCCCCCTAAGATTAAATAAAAAATAACCCTTTCCAAAACTTTAAAAGAATGTAACATTTAACATCCTAAGTTTCATTGGTATATTCTGGGTCATGAAGTATAGGAAATAAGATGAGCCAGAGAAAGTGAGACTCTTGGGGGAAAAAAATTCTAGGACACTAACATGGATGAAATTAGACACTGATGATTTTACATAAAGTGAGTATTTCACAGTGTTTGCATATACCAGTGGGATATATACACCAATATTATGTCAGCATTTATTAAAACTTTTATGCAGGAAAGGAAAGAAAATTTTAGCACTTAATCAATAATTTATTGTGTTTTTTATGAGATTGGTAGTATTATCTAGCTTGCCTCTTCCCCACTTCTCCAGGAAAAGTATATTCCCCAAATACCTAGAGTATAAAAGATGCCTCTCCATATATCCTTTTACTTTGTCAGAATAGGCAATTTGCACATTTGATTATTCCACTAGTTCTGTACCAAACTGAAAGTGGCAGAGGGAAAAGCTGCAAGTGAATAAGAGTAACTCCTTTGCTACCAGGGATATGTCATTTTTATTTTATTTTCAAATATGAAATCTTGAAGTCACAGAATCTCTGAATTGGAATGGATTTCAGAACTAACCTAGCCCAAAACATACTTAAATAAGAAGTAATTTTCTAAGAAGTCTGAGTAGTGGTCATGCAATATTCTACCTCACCTTTTTTTGAGACCTACATGGGAAAACTACCTCTAGGGGAAGTCAATTCAACTTTAAAATGCTGGAATATGAGAATTTTGTTAATAAAGCACCTTTTCTGGGCTACCTCCATATTATGTCAGATTGGTTTCTTAGGATGGGCAACTACTATTTCAAGTATAAGGAGATTGTGTAGGCTTATATTACTGAAACTATATGTCATAAAAATAATATCTCTGAAAAAATAATTGAGAGAGTAAGGGTGATGATCTCTATAAGGCAGAATAGAATAAGATCATTTGTGAATTTAATTTATAAAACTCCTCCCACGACATCTCTCTCTCACACATGCACACACCTACCTAGGATGCAAGTTCCCATAAAATATATTGGTTCATTGGGGAAAGTGGAGACAAATTTGGGATATATTGGTGTTGAAACCCACATAATAGAGAACTTAGATGACCAAGGCAATGTATACCTTTGGTATTGCAGGGCCCAAATGTCCCTTTGCTTCTCATATTATCTCCATGCTGCTCCCTCTCCATTCTACCTCTCCTCACTATATATATTGTTGTTAAGCTCTTTTTTCACCTAAGGTGCCTGTCTGCTCCCCTCCACATAATGTCTCTTGACAGGTAGAGACAGTGTTCTTCCTTGAATCCAATCAGCTCTCTTCTCTGCTGCCATAGATCAAGCTCCTTAAAGCTGATCTTTATTCCTCAACTCTATGTCTCAATTACATCAACTAGGCTGGGAAGGGAATGCTTCTTACCCTCTAGTTGTTCCAATGGTTGAAGATTTTCTGTTCTCATGACAATAATATGGGTGGTTTTTTGGGCACATCAGTCTATTTTCCAAACTCAGGATATTTTAAAGGATAGTCTATTTAAGTGACTTCTTCAGTGCCTTGTAATAAAGAGCTTCACCATAATCCATGTCTCTCTCCCTAACTCCAAGCTATGGTAATTTAACCTAAATTTCCCTCTCTGTAATTAACCCTGTGTTCCTGGTTTTACCCCAAGACCAAGCAGCATGTGTCTTATGTCTCTTCTCACTGTTTCTGAGTATTCAAAGAACAACATTTTTCTTACTTTTCATTTACTTTTTTTAAACTTTAAAATTATATTTAACATATTTACATTAACATATCATATAATAAAATAAAATTTAACATTTAAACTTATCTTTTGTAAGAAGCATACATGGTTTTTTCAGTCAGCCTTTATGATTCTTCCCAGTACTTGTTTGCATATGCTCAAGCTATCATTGTCTTTTCTCAGATTTGTCATTCATGACTAGAAAGAATACTCCAGATGTACCCCAACAGGTATAGAATATGTCAAAATTATCACCTCTTTAGTTTGGGACACCATTCTGATTTTCTTTTGAGCCTTTCCTTCTTTCTTTTTCTCACCATTTTGTTAGAGTCCTTGTTCTAAAAGACTATCACTTTTTTGGAGAAATAGAACTGATATAAATAGGCAAAAGAGAAAAAAAAATGACAAATATACACTCAAATATAGGGGGGGAAATGGTTTTTAAAACAAAATCTGTGAGCAAGGATAAAAAAACTAATTTTTTTCCTAAGGGTACACAAGGGTCAAGGAAGGAAGGCTTCATAAAAAACATGGTACTTTAAAGAGGTCTGTTAATATAGTAAAGAAGTTTGATTGAACAAAGTTATGGTTTCTTTATTCCACATTTCCTTGAAACATTTATTTGTTTGTTTGTTTGATGTATTTATTTCTTTATTTTTTGAGATCTTGATGAGTTTTGGGGAAAGCAAAAGCATAAAAAAAAAAAGACATAGGATTAAGTATGGTGGAATATCATAGAACTTACCATTTCTTTTACCTTTACACAGAGTCAGCTGCATATATATTTATTGTTTTAATTTAATGTACACTATGAGATCAGTGCTTGACTTGGGAAGAGGGCTGAACCAAATTTTATCTCAAAATAAAGTTCTCCTCATTTACTTTTCTGTTTTGAAATATGGACTTTTGGTCTATTATATCAGATACTTTTCTTAATTTAGAATAATAGAATTTTCTAGAAAGATGATTAAGGCTCATCTAGTCCAATTTACTCATTTTAAACATGAGGAAACTGAGCCTTGGAGATGAGAAATGACTTGTCTAATAATGGACCATTAATTAATTTCACCAATAAGACTAAAATATCTCAACTCCCAGCTTACTTCTAAATTCAGTGCTAATTGTAGTTTTACTTACCTCCACCCTTGATCCCATTTATCTGTGATAATTTACCCACTTCTTGACTTTTTTTCCCCTCAATGTCTATATTCCTGCTTTTTTATTTGTCTCTGACTTCCAATATTCATATTCCTTTATTCTCATGTCTCCAAAACTTGGTGTGATTGAATACAGTATATAAAAGCAAGCCATAATTCAGTTAACAGATAATTTTGATAAATGAGTTACAGGAAAGTATTTAATATATTAAGAAGGAGCCATAAAAAATAAGATTTCTCTTATTATGCACATTTGACTTATACTGTAATTGAGTTGTCAACCCATAATTAAGCTTGCTTTTAAATGTTTTTGCTTTTTAAATTTTGTTCCTCTTTAGAGTATATCCTCGCTTACTTATACAACAGCTGCTAAAAATCAAGATGAATACAAGCAGAACACTTGAGAAACACAAAACATCATTACATCCCATTCCCTAAACACAACCCATTAAGTACAGAAACCAAATTGAACACCATTAATATGTACATCTATGCATAGTTTCCATGAGATTTAAATATTTCATATTGAAAAATACTACTTGATCTAAGTATCAGTTGCCTTTATAATTATTAAATAAACTACCTTCAATTCATCAATATTATCAGACATTGCAAATTCATGTACCTTGAACCATATGTTAACAGTTCTGTAAGACTTACTGTATATTTAAAATTCTCTGTATTTGAGTATTATGAAGAAGCCACTTATATTGAGTGGCCTCTTATTTCCATGATTTTGATTCTGTGGAGGCTACTAAACTATAAAACAAAAGGCTAAATAAAATGTTGTTACAAAAATAAGAAGAATGTTTTTGTCATGAAAATATATATTATGGAAGTGATTCAATGTAATAAAAATAAACATAGAATTACAACAACAAGTGAATGGAATATTTCATCTGATTATTTATAAATGTTTTAAACCCACTTTAATAAATTAAATTCCTCCTCTAGTTTCATCAAAGCATAATTTGACTGTAGGTATTTAAAGATTATGCTAGCAGAGCACATACTCTAATATCCTACTAGACAACAAAAGTTACAAGTGACATTTGCTCTCCTAATTGTACATTTATTCTCCAAATCTAAATTGACTATGACCAAGTTGACTATGAAATATCATGGAACGATTCATAGACAATGGTCATCATGCCATTACCACTTCATTCACTGATAGTTGAGCTATGGGTTTATTTTGACCAGATGTACCATTTGAATGTATAAAAAAACCAACCAAACAAACAAACAAAAACAAAAAACAAAAAAACCTTATGATGTTCCTCTTAGATGTAAGAATCTCTGCTCAGTTCCCAAGGTTGGGATTGGTTGAAAAAATGAGAAACATCTCTCTCTTATGTATGCCAGAAAAGAGGAATCTAGAAAAAAAAAAAAAATTCTAGCAACTACTTTAGTAGTTTCAGGAATTCTTTGAAGAAGTAGATACTTGTACCAGAGAGCAACAAGGTTAAACGTGGAAGCAACGTCATACTCCACCCATCTTATCACTAAACATGCCTTGGGAGAGACTGGACTGGAACAATGCATCCATATGGGAAGTTCATCTTCTGAGAAAAAGAATGCTTCATGCTAATAGTCCAATGTTCCTTTTCCAGGGAAAGAAGGGAGGATTCAGGTCTCTAGAATTTTTAATTCATGTAAATAACTGTATACTTAAGGGAATCTTTATGAGGACTCTAAAAATGGAAAATATATAATTATACACACATATACACACACACATTTTCCCCTGAGGCATTTGGGATTAAGTATTGCCTAGGGTCACACAGTCAGGAAGTGTTAAGTGTTGAGGTCACATTTGAACTCAGGTCCTCCTGACTTCAGGACTGGTGTGCTATCCACTGCATTACCTATACTACCCTAGTATATTGTTTGGGGGAAAATGTAGCTCAGATTTTGATGGAGAACATTTTGTATCAACTCTTCTTAATATTCAAACTTAGTAAATATCTCTAACTGAAACCAAAGGGAGCAACTATATGGCACAGTTCATAGAATACCAGATCTAAAGTCAAGGAAGACTCATCAAATGATCAAATCTTTCTTCAGACAATTAATAGTTATATGATCCTGTACTAGTTACCTTATTTGTAAAATGAACTGGGGAAGGAAATGGCAAACCACTTTAATATCTTTGTCAAGAAAAGCCCAAATGTGCTAACAAAAGAGTCATTCATGAATGAAACAACCAAACCACTATCATTAGCCAATTAATTCTGGCTGGATAATTTATGTAAAGCTAAGGGGGGGATGGGGGAACATGCACTATAGTACCAGAAAACTTTACTCAATCTCACCGAGTTACTCCTACAATCCTAAGGGAAGAAATAACCACCATCTTCCAGGGACCTCATCTGCTTCAGAGAATAAGAGATTTTAGAAATGATGTTATAACAGCTATTATAACAGCATCATGCACAGAACCTCTCTGCCCAACTTTCCTTATCTAGTTAAAGATATCACCATTTTTTTCGGTATCTAAAGATTCATAACTTTGGCATTATCCTAGTATTCTACTATCATAGATAGGGGAGGGAGAGAAAGAGAAAGGGAAAGGAAGAAGGACAAGGAGAGAGAAAAAGGGAGACAGGGAGAGAGGGAGAGGAAGAAGGATGAGGATGAGAGAGAGAGACGGAGAGACAAAAAGAGAGGGAGAGAGAGATGGGGAAAGAGGGAGAGAGAGACAGAGAGAAAGAGAGAGAGAGAGAGAGAGAGAGAGAGAGAGAGAGAGAGAGACAGAGAGACAGAGAGACAGAGAGACAGAGAGACAGAGACAGACAGAGACAGACACAGAGAGAAAGAGAAACAGACAAACAAAACAGATAAATGCAAATGCAGAGACAGTGACAGGAACAGACAGAGATAAAGAGAGATAATGAGAAACAGACAGACACAGATGCAGACACAAAGGCAGATGGAGACAAAGACGAAGAGACACACAAAGACAGAGACAGAAAATTATTTGACAAATTTTGCTATTTCAATTCAACATCCTGTGCATATTCTACTCATATAGCTGTGTTAGTGTGGGAATAGAGCTGTCCTTTATCATCTTTTGCTTAGATCATGGCAAAAATCTCCTTGATCTTCTTGCCTTGGGAATCTCCAAGCTTCATTCCAGTGTTGATATTGCTGCCTAGGTAATTTTCCTTATGCACACCTAAGCATGTGATTTCCCTACCCAAACAACTTCAGTGCCTTCTTATTACCCCTAGGATAAAAACAAATAAATAAATAAAGTCCCCTTTAGCCTGCGAAGTCCTTGAAAGTCTAAATCTATTTTTTCAGCTTCACAGTACATCACTTCCTGTCCTTAACCACGAGATCCATCTGAACTTCATTTCTCTTTGTTTCTCATAAAATTCTCACCCTCCCATGTGTCTGCATTGGCTGTCCCTACTTGTGAGATACAATTTCTCCTTCCCTCTACTTTGCAGAAAGCCTCTCTTCTTTCAAGACATAGCTAATGCACATCACACCTTACTACCAGAAGCTTTTTCTGAGCTCAGCTATTTATGATCTTCCTCTCAACCTGTTTTGTATTTTATATGTCATTACTTTTATACTTTATACATACCTGTATGTATGCTCTTTAAATTTATTTTACATTTATAGATATATACCAGCATAACAAAATCATATATTTTTATTAAAGCCCTGTTAGAAAGTAAGTTCCTTGGAAGTAGAATTGTTTTTCATTTTATTTGTATATATAACTCCTAGAAAAGTGACTGGCACATAGTAGTTGCTTAACAAATATTTGTTCATGACATTTCTTGGTGACAACTTTCTTCTTCCTCACCCCTCATCCTTTTTTTTTTTTTTTTTTTTTTGGATGGTCTTACTAAGAAAGTGACAAGGAGATTTGGAATTCCATTTTATTTTATTCAAGATTTAAGTAAAAGACAGTCATTTTAAAAATAGCCAATGTTACTTTTCTATTAATATACCAAAAAAAGAAAAATCTATTTCCATTTCTTTTAATAATCTTGCTAAAGCCACAATTCTCCAAATGTGGCTTTGAGCCAAGATGACACATTCATTTTTGTTCTGCCCAAGTATGTCTTCAGTTGTCTGTACTTGTAAATGGTATAACATAAATAAATAACTCTGAATGTAAAAATTCATACGGCTACAATAGCTTTGATACCTCTTATGTCAAGGACTTCAAATTACTTTTCCATGAACATTAACCATTATGCCTTACAGGACTGATAAGATCTCTATGAAGCTGAAATATAAGCAGTAGATCTGAAAAGGGTGTTGATTACCATAAATAATACATATGCTCAGGCATTAAGCACCCTGTACATGGTGTGTCATTACTAAGAAATGACAAATTTCTTATAACTTACAAATTAATGAGCAATGTTGAAACTATAACATCAACTCAGCCCTTTCAAACACTATTTTTTAAGGCTCAAAAGCATAATTTTCCTTAAGATATATCACAAATAAAATATGAATTTATTTCCACAATAATTTTTTTTTGTTTGATAGTCAGATTTAACTTATGAAAATTTTAATGTTGTAGAATAAGTGTCATTTGCCTAGATCATCAAAGAGAAGGATAAATTCTTTCTAGTTAAAATAAAATATACTACTTGTTCCCCCTATTCTCAAATGGACTAGAGAATGCCTTATATCGCTTTTCTCTTTCTCTGACTTCCTTCAAGTTCTGGATTCTGGAAGAAATTTTTTCCAGTCCTTCTTAATCTTAATGCCTTCCATCTAGGATTATCAACAGTTTATTCTGTGTGTGTATGTGTGTGTGTGCGCATGTATATCTGTATAAAATTTTGTACACAGTTATTAGCATATTTTCTCTAGACCATGTCCTCCCTTAAAATAAGGTACTGTATTTTTACTTTATGTCACCCACCCTAGTACAGTGCCTATCACATATTAAGTACTTAATACCAGTTGATTGAACTACATCCTTTTTAAGTTTCTCTTCCAATCTCTAAACAAAGACTCTGCCCAGATAGTAGGGATAGTATCCTAATCCCTGGCCCTTCCCTTTCAAGGCTGCCTCAGGCAGCCTTTACAAGGCTATAAAGATTCAGAGTCTTAACCTGAATCACAAACCACAGTGCTTGGATGATGTGCCATGATGAGCATTTTCAGAAAGTAAACTTTGATCAGTTGAATATGTTCAAGTTGTCCTTAGGGTTCATCTTTCTCCTATGACTCAGAAAATCTCGTTAGCTTTACTGTTAAATGATCTACTAGTGTCTTATTTCAAACCTAAACTACTATGAAACTAACCTGACCAAGTCCCTGTTCAGAGTAAAATTAAAAAAAAAAAAAAAAAAAATTAAAAAAAAAAAAACTTATATTTACAATCATTAATTTAATTTTACTTAACAATTTTATGAGTCAGGCTCACCAGGTATTATTATCCCCATTTAATAGATAGAAACTGAGACTCACAGTCATTTGCCCATGGTTACAAAGCTAGCAAACATCAGAACTAGTATTTGACCCCAGTATTTCTGACTCCAAGATTAACACACTGTTTATGTCACCTGCATCCTTAAGGCAGGTGTATACTCAACCATATTTCCATATGCTTCACCTTTATTCCTCACTAGTCATACATAGTAATATTCATACGAGATCAGCAATGTTATTGACTTATTGTCCAGAACTATCTCCCAGATAAGATTAATATCATCATCATCTTCATAACCAAAATAATAATTGAAATGTAAATAATTATTTGTAGTTTAAAAAGTATAAAGGGCTAGAACTGAGCAATGCACTTAGATAATGAAGCACGTGAGACTAATTGCCAATTGGACAGTTCCCTATTAACTTGTTTGAAGGTTGACCCTCCCCAGCTGTTCTGTACTGACTTGATTGGTGGGACAAAGAGGAGGAAGTGACGTGTGTGGGAGGAGGAGGAGGAGGAAGAGGAAATTGAGATGCAGACACTGAGTCAGGCTCTCCTGGCATTTGAGGGAGGAAGGTGTGTGTGAGATTGTTAGACCTAACCCCCTGACCTTGACCGTAAAAAATCAAGAATAAAGACGTTTAGTGATCCTGATTCCTGCTGATTTCTGGGAAGACAGAGTTCCAGCAGAAAAGTTCTATTTTTTCCAGTTAAAATTTTGATTCTATGACTTCTAATCCAACATGTAAAAAGAACACCCAACTTGGAGTCAGGAAACCCGGGGTCAAATCTTCCTTCAGATAATTATTGTTTTTGACAAATTATTTAAATTCTGAGCCTCAGATTTATCTTATATAAAAATAGTAATATTAATATTTACATTATGTCCTTTACAGCCTTGGGAATTGGGAGAGTACAGTATTTTGAAAGCCTTATTAAAGCACTGTATTGAGGAATAGTATCATGTGATATATGATATCATAGTGCCTGAAATACCTATATTCCTAAACTGAGTCCTTTCCTCATCCTCCTACTTTGCCATTGCCCCTATTCCTCAACACGCAAGTTAACTCAACAAGCAGTCATTAAGCAGCTGCTATGAGCCAGCTAAGTAGCATCATAGGATATAAGGGCTGGTCCTGGGGTCAGCCTCAGATAACTTACTAGTTGTGTGACCCTGCTCAAGACATTCAACTATGTTTCATTCAGTTTTCTCATCTGTAAAATGAGCTAGAGAAATAAATGGCAAACCACTCCAGTACCTTTGCCAAGGAAATTCCAAATTTGTTCACGAAATGTCCAAATGGACATGACTAAAACAACTCAGCAACCAACAATAAACCAAGATAGATATTTAAATTAAGGCAAAAATAGTCCCTACTGTTTAGGAGTTCATAGAATACCACATGCAAAACCTGTGTACAAGTAAGATTCAAATAGAATAAATTGGTTCTAATCTTGGAGGAAAGGAAGTAACATTACAGATGATCTAGAGAATCTTTCAGAAAGTGGGAGCTGAGATTTGAGGGAAGACAAGATGTAGAGATAAGGAGATAGAGAATTCCAAACATAGGAGACAGTACTTTGTAGACATTTGGTATTTATATGTGCCTGTGTTCTCAGTATCATTTCCCCTATAGCCAAAGAATATAAGAACCAAAAAGTCAATGACTATTACACTTGTCTGGATCCCCAGCACCCAGAAAAAATCCCAGCACTGATAGCGCTCAGTGAAGAGTTCTAAATAAATAAGTGAATTCCCATTACAATATGTTTCAAGGTTATTTTAATGGAAGACTAGGTCTGTTAAGTGTAGTAAACTAACTATGAGTAAGTAAAAGACAGAAAACTTCTCTGGCTACTATACAAAGGCTAAGCAGATTTTGAAGGTATGTGAGAATCAAAACTAATTTGCCAACAACAAAAATCTTTGGATAACAAAGATTGTGGGTATTTTTGTGTTTAGCAAAGACCACTGGGAGAGAAGAGGAAAATCTTAAAACTGAATTAAAAGACATTCAAAAGACAAAGAATGTCTCCTTTGCAAATTTACATAAGGGAGTATATGGAGTAAAAAGTGATAAAAAAGGAATATTAAAATAAGAAAAGCTAGCTCAAGAAAGAAGGTGTAACTTACAAAATGCACACAGGAAAAACAATTAAAATCAATATAGAAAAAAAGGACAAAAAAGTGCTATTTCTATAGAATGTGGAAAAGGCAAGCTTTTGTAAGGTAAGAAAAGATATTGCAGGTGTTATTGCTTTTTTCTTTTTTAAAATCTCTAGTGTTATATAAAAATTGAATTATAAATTGGGAAGAGACAACAAATTTGGAGAATCAGAGTAGTTAGAGTATCTGAGAAGGATGAAAAAAAATGTTCAAACAAGTGTCTTTTTGAACCTTTGCATGTTGAATTCCTACTCATTCTTTAAAATCCAATTAATATCCTGACTTTTTCATAAAATCTTCTTTTATCTCCAGTGGGAGTATGCTACCTTTATTTCTACCACTATTAGCCCATCATTTCTGGGTCTTTGTTTTGTGCCTCTAATGTAACTAACATAGAATATCATGTGCTATAGTTCTAGATATCCCTGTTTGGGGGAACAAGGCCAGATCAAAGGCCTTGGGACACAAAGCTCTATTTAGATAGAGATAATGAACCTTTAAGCTAAGATTTGAAGAAGTGGGACTTTAATAATAAAAAAATGGTTCTCTCTTCTTCCTTAGGGGTTGGAAGAAAATTCCCAAGAGTGGGAATTGTAAAAACAAAGGTTCACAAGTTAGGAATAAAACAAAACCAAAAAATATTCAGGACACAACAAGGAATCTAGATTAATTCAAAATTTGTATTTGAGCTAGTTCATATATATATATATATATATAATATACTCAGACAAGGATGGTGAAATATTTAGGGACTAGACTGTGAAGGACCTAGAATGACAAGCTCAGCAGATGAATTTTATCTTGTAGGCAAGAAGAAACAAGTATCAATCACAATAATACTTTAGAAACATAAATTTGTTCACATGTATATATGTATGTTGAGAGAATTCTGTAGTTTAGAAACACATGTGGATTATACTACAATTGTTTATTTGTGACAAGATAAATTCCTGCATGGTAGAACTGATTATAGGATCAGAAATTAGGAGTACATGGTTTTAGCCAAATTATGGTACTGCCTAGCTATTTGAGGGCAGTTAGGTGGTATAAAGTATAGAGTTCTATACTAGAAGTCAGGATGACCCATCTTCCTGAGTTCACATCTGCTCTCAGACAATTACTAGTTATGTGAACCTTGGCAAGTCACTTAACTCTATTTGCCTCATTGCCTCATCAATAAAATGAGATAGAGAAGAAAATGGCATGCTACTCCCATATTTTTGCCAAGAAAACCCCAAATAGGGTCATGAGAATTTGGACACACACCCAAAAAAGAGCAATGGCTGAATAACAAAACTGAGCTTGGACTTTTACCTCCCTGGGCCTCGGTTTCCAATTTTAAAAGATAAAGACAATTCAGTGACCTCTGAGGTACTATTTAACTGTGATTTCAGATTTCTACAGTTGCAGAACAGAAATGAAAATGAAAAGACAATAATGAGAAATACTGTAAAGTTAAATCTATAGGACTTGGCAGGGGAATACTAAGGAATTAGGATAGGGGAAAAAAAAAAATTAAACCTTTGAGAATTCCAGTTTGTGTAATTGAGAGAATGGTAATCATTAAGAAATTCAAAGAATACAACTAGAGAAGCTAGTTCTACAATAGGGATGATACTTATCTTTGCACAATCTTATATGTCTTTAGATTCAACTCAAAGGTCATCTTCTCTATTTTTTTCTGATTACTTCCTTTAAAAAGATTGCCTTACAGTTCTTTATCTGAGCTTATCCTGTACCACTATAGCAGGATTTAGGTTCTTTGAGAGTAGATGGTCTTCTCCTTCTGTTTATTTATTTATTTGTTTATTTACTATAAAGAAAATAAAATCAAGTAGAAGATTAATATATACTTGCTTATAAAGAACGAAATCATAAATAAATTGGAGGAACATGGGATGGTTTACCTCTCGGACTTGTGGAGGAGGAAGGAGTTTGTGTCCAAGGGAGAACTAGAGACCATTATTGATCACAAAATAGAAAAGTTTGATTACACCAAATTAAAAAGTTTCTGCACAAATAAAACTAATTAGATTAGAAGGGAAGTAACAAAATGGGAAAACATTTTTACAGTTAAAGGTTCTGATAAAGGCCTCTGGGACACTGATGCATTGTTAGGGGAGTTGTGAAAGAATCCAACCAGTCTGGAGAGCAATCTGGAATTATGCCCAAAAAGTTATCAAACTGTGCATACCCTTTGACCCAGCAGTGCTACTACTGGGCTTATATCCCAAGGAAATACTAAAGAAGGGAAAGGGACCTGTATGTGCCAAAATGTTTGTGGCAGCCCTTTTTGTAGTGGCTAGAAACTAGAAAATGAATGGATGTCCATCAATTGGAGAATGGTTGGGTAAATTATGGTTTGTGAATGTTATGGAATATTATTGTTCTGTAAGAAATGACCAACAGGAGGAATACAAAGAGGGTTGGAGAGACTTATATTAACTTATGCTGAGTGAAACAAGCAGAACTAGGGGATCATTATACACTTCAACAATGATACTGTATGAGGATGTATGCTGATGGAAGTGGATATCTTCAACATAGAGAAGAGCTAATCCAATTCCAATTGATCAACGATGGACAGAATCAGCTACATCCAGAAAAGGAACACTGGGAAATGAGTGTAAACTGTGAGCATTGTTTTTTTGTTTTGTTTTGTTTTGTTTTTCTTCCCAGATCATTTTTACCTTCCGAATATAATCCTTCCTTTGCAACAACAAAATTCGATTCTGTACATATATATTGTACCTAGGATATACTATAAGATACTTAATATGTATGGGAATGTGTGCCATCTAGGGGAGGGGGTTGCAACAACAACAACAAAATTCGGTTCTGCACATATATATTGTACCTAGGATATACTATAAGATACTTAATATGTGTGGGAATGTGTGCCATCTGGGGGGGGGGGATGGAGGGAAAGAGGGGAAAAATTCAGAACAGAAGGGAGTACAAGGGATAATGTAAAACAAAAAAAAATTACCTATTGCATATGTACTGTCAAAGAAAATGTTATAATTATAAAAAATAATAAAAATATATATATATTTGCTTAATTTAACTAATGATCTATTGACTGATGAGTATCCCACTTTGAATACTTTAAATATGCCAAAGTTAAGCACTTGAAAGTGTTGAAATTCAGAAATTGTTAAAAGAAATTGCTATTGGATTATGGGACTCCCTTGATATAGCATGCCTTCCAGGAACTAGTTTCTAAAGAAAAGTTATATCATAGATCCTTAGTATAATGTAAAACTATTTTAAATATCTAATGTGGTTAATTAAATTAAAATGTTTGGATTGATTTGATTAAATAAAATATGTATGTGATATTGTTTTAGTTTGAAAATATAAAAATAGCAAAACATTTAATTTCCTTATCCCTATATACAATCATGTACAGTAGAAATCTGGTTGAAATAAATCAAAGCTACTTGGAGTTCTTACCCATTGAGGAAAGGAAAAATTAATTTTGCTATATTAGTGTAATGGTATATAATTGTGTGAAATAAAAAATGAAATAAATCTTTTCTGAGAAAATGAGGAAGACAATGAAGATATGATGCAGAATGAAGTGATTAATACTAGGACAACAGCATTTATAGGGATAACAATATTACAAAGAAATATTTTGTTGGTTTGTTTTTGAGGCAATGGGAGTTAAGTGATTTGCCTAGAGTGATCCCAGTTAGGAAGTGTTAAGTATCTGAGACCAGATTTGAACTCAGGGACTCCTGATTTTAAGGTGGGTGCTCTATTTACTGTACCTCCTAGCTGCCCAGAAACAACACTTTTGAAGGAGTAGAGAATTCTGATCATTCTAGTGATAAACATGAATGTTTAGGAATGAAGTTTTAACATAGCACCTTTCTTTTTCTAATTATTGATGAGTTGGGGACCATATGAGGGAAAAATAAAAATGTGCTTTTAAAAATAAATTAAAAAATAAATTTTTTAAAGTAAGCTATTTCTAACTACACTTTTTGTACACATCCTTTTATCTCTCCCTTATTCCAGGTGTAGTGCCATCCCCTGATTCACCCCACCCTCAGAAAAAAAAAAAAGAACAAAAAATAAGTATCATATCCTCTGGTATGACAACAATTAGTTCCTCTAAAAAACCAAAGCAAAACAGAAACAAAAACAACAATAACATGAAAGACTCACTTTAAAGACATATATAAAAAAAGACAATATATTTGCTAATAATCTATTCCTTTGAATTGTATACACAACAGACAAATCAGTGACTTTGGGGCTCATGAGTGAGTCATTGACTTAAAGTAGAATTAGTCTTTAAGGTAACAGCCTTTTCCCCCCCTGTACATATTATAAACTACATAACTTTCAGAAATGCTAAATAAAACTAAAGCTGGTAAACTTATTTTTTCCCAGCAAGAAAAAAGGCTATTTTCTAAGCATTTTACTGTGAAATTTGCTTACAGCTCAAAAAAAAAAAAAAAAAAAAAAAAAATTGCTAACTGACTAAACCCAGTCAATTTCACTCTTACGTGCATACCTGGTAATACTAAAACATCTAATCATTGCTTTTTGCTCTCAAAATATCTTCTTTTTGCCTTGAACTTTCACTGACTCAAAAAATAGTTCTGCACACAAAATAGATATGGATGACATAGTAAGACATAAAAAATCCTGCCCTCAGGGAATATATAGCACTCAAGTGTTAAATACAAAAGAATTCTATTCTGAGAAATAATATACAAGGTGAGAAAGACATTCAAAATATTTGAGACTGGCACTAACCAAAAAAAAAAAAAAAAACAAAAAACAAAAACCAAAAAACTTTGATCTTATCAACACAGAACCATTTTCCCAACTTTTGATCCATATAACTAGTTATAGGTCTATTTCTTAACTCTGAAACAAAAAAGTCATTGTGACTGTTCAATTCTAGCAAAGTATTCAAAATTCATATACCATTTCTTGTCTCTCGTGAATTCTACAGATATAGTGAAATTTGTCAAGCCTGTTATCAATAAACGATAATGTTGAAAGCTTCTTTTTGTTGAAACACATTTCTTCTATGACTTCTACTGTGTGTATAATTCTCATTTAGATTATTTCTTACAAGTACAAGAGGGAAGGGACCAGTTTTGTATTTGACTAATGACTGTATTTGACTGGCTTCTGTTTTTGGTTTTTTTTTTTTTTTTGCAATTTTCCATCATCATCCTGCGAAAACATATACTATGTAATTATTATTTTTAAGTTTTGATCATCCATTATAACGGAAGAGAATGATGACATGGATGTTCAAAAATTTTCAATAGTCCAAGAGCCTTCTATGTTTGGCTTTTGAATATACTAGGTAGGGGAGGTTTGTCTGTTTGTTTTCAGAAAAATTACCAATTATGTTTGGCTTAGACTAGTATTAAAATTAGTTTTTATTTACTAAGCATATGCCAGCATTGGAACAGGCAGCCCAGGAGAAGCTGGCCTAGACTTAAAAAAACTGGCCTTGGATGATCTACAGAGTAGAATTAATTACTTTTCCCACACATCTGATGGCACAAAGCCTTCCAGTCCTTCAAAATCTGATTCAAATTTTACCAAATGAAGGAAATGATTGTGAATTCTAGGGCATCCCCAAGTACTAAGCAAATCAGTTTGTAAGTGACAAGGCTTAGCAACAAATAGATCCATTATTTTGGATGCTGCTTGTATTCCTATTGTCAAAGCTAATTTATTCAAGTAAGAAGTTTTTCTATCAAGAAATAGTTGGTGCATTGTGTGCTATTGAAGTGGGTTATAGCCCCTTTAAGATTCCTTTCTGATTCCTAACCCCCATGGTTGACCTTTGATTCACAAATCCTGGTCAAAAGCACCCTTTTGAATTCTAATGGGAGATATCCAGTTCTCCCAGCTCCCATTCCAATGATCTGCTCAGGTTTCCCAACCCCTACCCCAAGTACAAGCAAGTTTCCTCTTATCTAAAATCCATTGAATTCTATTCAAATTCTAACCCTGGCTGAAACTCAAGTCTGAAGCCAACCTGGGACTCCACCCATGAGCCCCTTCAGATTATCAAAAGCCCCCCATTATAAAAGGGACAAAACTGGAGTCTACTCTTTGCAGAGATCCCAAACATGGCATCCATATGCCAGTCATGTCAAGGGTTTCTGCCCACCAGACCTATAGCTCCAGAGTCCTTTTATCTCTATCTTAACTTTACTTACTAAACTTTACTTCCAAACCCCACAATAAACCTATTTTATTAATCTAGGTTTTCAGGTCTGTAAATTCCTTTACAGAGGACTGTTGTGCTGCTACTAGACCACATTTAACTCTGTATCTTTGTGCTGAATCCAAAAGGGTTGCAGGGGAGCTCTGACTCCCTGCCCCCCAAACCTGCCACTAGACCTCAATTAAACCTAATTTCATTTAGATACTCCTTATCTAGTTCTGGTCACTATCTCAGTCAAAAACTGCATATGTCTACTACTATTTGACATAATGTTCTTTACAGAGTAGATACATTTAAAAGTTTATTGAAAGATTGAATAATTTTAGATTTATTTGAATTTTTGACATGTCAAACTTCACAATATGGAAATTGATATCCAATATTTTCTTATTCTGATGCCTGTAAATGTGAGATAGATAATGATTTTGCTTATTGCTAGAGAGATTCAAACAGGACAGATTCAAAAGCCTGACAGATTTTTCTGGCATAGATTAACCTCCAAATACTTCAATGTTTTCTTTTTCTTAACATATCTTTGATCTCCTCTATCTAGGTTTTCCCTCCCATGGTTCAGATCACCACCCCCATCTCTCTTATACCTCCTGTTTACCTCTTGTCATTGGATGAGAAACCTATTAAATTAATTGATCATACATCTATTAAATGCTTGAATAGAAAAAGAACAAAGTCCAGAAGTGAATAGGAAAAGCATGAATTGTAATACTTTTGAGAAACTATATAACTGTTTTAATGGCCCTAAGCTTTCCTCTAAAATAATGATTTTTATTTTTAAAAGTATTATGATGTGATGGTATACTTAGAGAACCCCAAAAACTGTGCTAAAAAGCTATTAGAAATAATTCAGAATTTTAGCAAAGTTGCAGGATACAAAATAAATCCACATAAATCCTCAGCATTTTTATATATCACCAACAAAATGCAACAGCAAGAGATACAAAGAGAAATTCCATTCCAAACAAATGTTGAGAGTATAAAGTATTTGGGAATCCATCTACCAAAGAATAGTCAGGAATTATATGAGAAAAATTACAAAACACTTGCCACAAAAATAAAGTCAGATTTAAATAATTGGAAAGACATTCAGTGCTCTTGGATGGGCCGAGCGAATATAATAAAGATGACAATACTCCCCAAACTAATCTATTTATTTAGTGCTATACCAATCAGACTCCCAAGAAACTATTTGAATGACCTAGAAAAAATAACAACAAAATTCATATGGATTAATAAAAGGTCGAAAATTGCAAGGGAACTAATGAAAAAAAAGTCAGATGAAGGTGGTCTAAGTGTACCTGATCTAAAGCTATATTATATAGCAGCAGTCACCAAAACCATTTGGTATTGGCTAAGAAATAGACCAGTCGATCAGTGGAACAGACTAGATACAAAGGACAAAAAGGTACATCTATAGCAATCTAGTCTTTGACAAACCCAAAGATGCCACATTAGGGATAAAAATTCATTATTTGGAAAAAACTGTAGGGAAAACTGGAAATTAATATGGCAGAAATTAGATATGGATCCACACTTAACACCATATACCAAGATAAGATCAAAATGGGTCCATGATTTAGGTATAAAGAGGGAGATAATAAATAGATTAGAGGAACAGAGAATAGTCTACCTCTCAGACCTGTGGAGGAGGAAGGAATTTATGACCAGAGAAGAACTAGAGATCATTATTGATCACAAAATAGAAGATTTTGATTACATCAAACTAAAAAGTTTCTGTACAAATAATACTAATGCAAACAAGATTAGAAGGGAAGTAACAAATTGGGAAAATATTTTTAAAGTTAAAGGTTCTGACAAAGGTCTCATTTCCAAAATATATAGAGAACTGACCCTGATTTATAAGAAATCAAACCATTCTCCAATTGATAAATAGTCAAAGGATACGAACAGACAATTTTCAGATGATGAAATTGAAATTATATCCACTCATATGAAAGAGTGTTCCAAATCACTACTGATCAGAGAAATGCAAATTAAGACAACTCTGAGATATCATTACATACCTGTCAGATTGGCTAAGATGACAGGAACAAATAATGATGAATGTTGGAGGGGATGTGGGAAAACTGGGACACTGATACATTGTTGGTGGAGTTGTGAAAGAATCCAACCATTCTGGAGAGCAATTTGGAACTATGCCCAAAAAGTTATCAAACTGTGCATACCCTTTGATCCAGCATTGTTGCTATTGGGCTTATATACCAAAGAAATACTGAGGAGGGGAAAGGGTTCTGTATGTGCCAAAATGTTTGTGGCAGCTCTTTTTATAGTGGCTAGAAACTGGAAGATGAATGGATGTCCATCAATTGGAGAATGATTGGGTAAATTATGGTATATGAAGGTTATGAAACAGTATTGCTCTATAAGAAATGACCAGCAGGATGAATACAGAGAGGCTTGGAGAGACTTACATCAACTGATGCTGAGTGAAATGAATAGAACCAGAAGATCGCTGTAAACTTCAATGTTGTATGAAGATGTATTCTGATGGAAGTGGAAATCTTCAACATTGAGAAGATCCAACTCACTTCCAGTTGATCAATGATGGACAGAAATAACTATACCCAGAGAAGGAACACTGGGAAGTGAATGTAAATTGTTAGCACTACTGTCTATCTACCCAGGTTACTTATACCTTCGGAATCTAATACTAATGTGCAACAAGAAAATGGTATTTACACATATATATTGTATCTAGGTTACATTGTAACACATGTAAAATGTATGGGATTGCCTGTCATCAAGGGGAGGGATTAGAGGGAGGGAGGGGAAAATTTGGAAAAATGAATACAAGGGATAATGTTATTAAAAAAAAAAAACTCATGCATATATACTGTCAAAAATTATAAATAAAAATTTTTAAAAAGTATTATGATGAATCATAGCAAATGGGATAAAAAAATCTCTGATAGATATAGAAAAAATTTAATGTTTGCAAATGATTTATGTATATTATGCCCTTTGAGAAAAGAAAAATGGGAACAAACATTAATGTGCAACCTAATATGTACAAGACACTATGCAAAGCAAGTTTTGTTGTTGTTGTTGTTGTTGTTGTTTTTACAGATTGCATCTCTTGATCCTTTTGACAATCTGTGAGATAAGTGCTATTATTGTTACCATTTTATAGTTGAATAAAGAGAAACAATTAGAAGTCAAGTGACTTGAGCATAATCACACAGACAGGAAGTGTCTGAGGCTGCATTTGAACTCTAGATTTCCTAATTCTAGGGCTCCTGCTCTTATCTACTTATCTTATCTTACCAGTAACTTCTATTCCCTAAGACCTAGGGATATATGTCCAATTAATGAGCAGAATTTTTTATTCAATAAGAGCAGAGCTACCTGGTTTGTTTTGGTTTGGATTTTTAGTTGCAGACATAATTTAGTTGTAATTTAGTTGTAGACATTAATTGTTTGCAAAGTTAATTGCACTGCACATAAATATGCAAAGTCAGTGGCAGATTCATAGAGAATTGCTTGTATCTTCAAGATTGGCACACCACTCTATTTTATCCCAAAGAAAGAAAACTACATTAAAACTTATCTAAATATCAATAACATTGAGTTATTTAAAGATAACCATTTTACTTGGATATTTTTTTTTCTTGATAAATTTATTTCAATCAAAGATTTGATTTTCCAATTTGAAATACCTTACATTTTGAAGTTCTTTAAGTTTTTGGAAGAAGAACCTGTGTCTCTTTTTAGAGCTTGCCCATTTTTATATAAATAGAGTTAGTTGTTCAGATGGATCATTTGTGGAAAAACCAAGGAAATTCAAGTATATCAGCACTTGCCACTAAAATTATACCCTCTATAATGACATTTTCTCTCTAATTCTCACTTTCCACAAGGTGTTTCAGATAGATATCCACTCATATTAAACAATCACATTAGATTGGAAATGCTATTGGTTGTGAAGGGGTTGGGATGGCAGAACAAAGAAAGGAACTGTTAAAATCTATATTGCACAATCTGAATAATCAAAGGTTTCCCAAATCCTTGGTTTCTAATAAAGGACTGACACATGCCCACTGTTCAGTCTGTGAAAGCACAGGGTAATGGGATGCTGCAAGTCATTAGTAACTGCAGGCTGCAAAGATGATTTGTATACTGCCAATTGGAAGAGATTGACATTTATAAAAATGAGCAAATACCTATTGCCTAATAAAACCTGGGAGGAAAATACTCTAAAAGATTTTTGTGCTTCTAATCAAAGGCATTGGATGGAAGTAGAGGAAATTAAAAAAACTCTTTCCTTAGGCATTCCTATGCTACTTTTATGTTTTTGTTATTCAGTTCAGCTAAGTTCTATTCTTACTTTTAATGGTTTCGGAAGTTTTGACTTGCATAGAAATTATGCTCAATATACTTTTAAGTTATTTTGCTTTCCAACTAGCACATTCAAAGAACAGTATAAATATTGCACATCATATACAATATAGCTCACACCACCACTGATTACCAAATACCCAACCTGTGCTTTGCTAATTTTTTTGTTAACATTGCTTGATGTAGTTACAGGCAAATTAGTGTCTTCCTTAGAATTTCTTTTGTGGACTACAGAGCATGCCCATAAGGCATCATGGTGCAATAGAAAAATCTTGAATTGTGAAGATACATATTGATCTAATTTAAAATCCTAGCTCTGAAAAAAAATTAATCTCTTATAACAGTTTCCTCAACTATAAAATGACTAAATTGGATTATATTAGGGCTTCTTAAACTCTTTTCCCAGTCGAACCCTTTTTACACAAGAAATTTTTATGTGACCCAGATATATAAATAAAATAGGTATACAAATCAAATATATAGTGATAATAATTATAATGTTGTGACCCCCACAATCAGTTATGTGACTCCATATGGGATTAGATGATGTGTAAAGTCTTTTTTCTTAATCTAAATATTTTGATTCAGTACACATAGTTCCTTCCTGGATGAAGTTCCATGTTTATAAAATTACCACTTTGAATATGTCAAAATCTGGTTAGCTATTACCAAACAAATCAAATCATTAACAGGAGTATTAGAAGTATTGTGATTTGCCACACTTTTTACTATAGATCTCTGATATGACAAGTCAATGTTTTCTAGTTTCTGTGGTCTTTTTTGGCAAATGTGATTATTATTCCTGTATGTTCTTAAATTATATCTAAGATTTGTAAATAAAATGATCATGAAAATTCTTGAATAATAAAACTATACTAAAAGTGAATAGAAAAATATCAAAAGGTAGACAATTTTCTGAAAATTGCTTCAACCTCTGGAGAGTCACAGCCTCTCTCTCTCCCTACATGGTTCTTGTAAAAAGATTAAACATCACATCTTTTTTTCCTAGAGAAAAATTTCAATCTGGTGTCATTTTTACACATTCCTCTGCCAAGAATTTTAAAAAGAAAGTTCTCTATTTTTTAATATTCTAATGCCCTCAAATCTGTAGTTTTGAATAGGATCAACTTAGGTGCTGCCTCTTTTATGAAACCATGTCTGAGCAAATAGTCATTTCCACTTTAAATCTTTCTTCAAAATTCATCTGAATCTTCCTCTTTTGCTCTTATTTCACTCCTTCTTATATCATATATACCTATGTATATTGCTTCTTCATATTATTAGGTTAATTTCAGTTTTTGCCTTTGAATTTTCTGTGCTAAACACTAATCAGTGCTTAATAAATGCCTATTGCTTGATTTATTCACAAACAGTTGATTGTTTCTTTGATCTGCACCTGTACTTCATTGGGCTAGGGAATTTCCTGATGTGGAGACTCTCTACAAAAGAGATCCCCAAAGTGTATACAACTTATATTGTTACAGAACTGCAGCTTAAGGTCATGCAGTCAGAGGCAAATCTGGTCTATGTTAGAGACAATACATGAACTTTGGTCTTTCTCCATTATCTACCTTCAATCCACAACACTGTTATCACTCAATATTAAATTAATGAAAATGATTAATTAATATACATGCATGAATGAATGAGCTGGTCTACAATGGTGAAAGCATTAAAAGTTGCATGTATACATGACATTATTTTGGTACTAAATTTATGATAATACTCTGTGGTCTGTTGAAGTCTATATTCTCTAATATTCCTATCAGAGAAAACATCCTAAATTCTATCTACCCCAAAAGAAAAATTGTATTTGCCAGTTTGGATTCATCTAGAAGAAATACCCAAGATTACTTTTAATTATTGGCCACTTATTTAAATTGAGAACCACACCACTCACATATTGAAAAGTGATGCCCAGCTCCAGAGAAAGAAAGAAAGTCATGCCAGCCTGAATGCAAATCAAAGATACTTTTTCTTTCCTTTTTTTTTACCCTTGGATTTTTTTTGTCTATGCTTTATTTCACAGAATGAATTACATGTAAAAGTGTCTTGGGTGACTACATATTTATAGACTATGTCAAATAGCTTGCCTTCTTTATGAGAGGGAAAGGTACAGGGATAGAATTTGGAATTAAAATTTTGGAGGAAAAATAATGTCAAAATTATTTGTACATGTGATTGGGGAAAACTAAAATAGTAAATAATGAAAAAAAATAATGGAAGCAGAAAATTGTACTATTGTATAACCTACAATTGTAGATCTGCAGCAAACTTGTTACAGTTAATCTAGCTTTTGGTCTGCCTGAGTGGCTTCTGCCTTATTACAAGGTAAAGATTGATATTCTAATTTATTAGCCTTTTTATTTTCCTTTTATCAAGGGGAATGAATAATACTCAGGATCTGAGTGTACACAAATGACTTTTTAATCTTTCTATATGTTTTTGAGTTGTCAATTAATCTTGGAAATAAAAAGAAAGATAATTGAAAATCTTTTATTCTTAAGAAACAATCATTTACTAGATTAACTGTTTTTCAATTATGACATTGTTTCGTTTTCTTTCTCTTAAATATAATTCAGCTTGTCCACCTCACCCCCCCAAAAATAATAATCATCATCATCATCCCTAGGGCCTCTTCCTCTAACTCTTCTAGTTTTAGCCATATCACTCATTGTAACAGCTGAGATTAATGCTGCTTTTCAAACAACTTTAAGCAAGAATATTCAGATGCTTTAGCAGCTGCCCAGCTTCTTAAGAACTCACTAATCCTTTAATCTCTAGACACTTTTTTTTCATAAAAGATTCACAAGCAAAACAAATGCAATATGGATCAAAAAATTTAATCAGAATGCTTAAAATGCAATTACATTCATCAGGGTGTTCTGTAAGACTGGGTATTAAATCTGGGCTTTATTCAATATCCTCCTTTTATTATAAAGCAATATTTTTCCACTCTGTAAACCATCTGATCCCTAGGCTAATGTCCTCTTCGCCTAAATATTAAAAAATGAGAAAGAGAGAGAGTGCACTATTAAAAAAATGAGCTGAAGAAAAACTTCAATGGAAATGCAAGAAAGTTCAAATAAGCCTCTGCTTGAAACCTTTGAGGATAATTGACTGGGTAATTTTTAGCACCAGGGATTCCATAGTTATGAACTAAAATAGTAACTGCAAGATCTCTCATCTTCGTTGAAATGACAAACAAATGTCTATTTGATCTCACCCCTTCAAGAGAAAATTTCTCCAATTTGAATCTGAAATAACTGTCTATTGTTCCACATGTCATATTAGCAAAGTTCAAACAGAAGAACACTGACTTCTTCATGCAGAAAGAGGAGTCCTACAAGTCAAAAATTCATCATGATTATCTCTCTCCAATTCTGTATTTCACATCTGATATCATTGAAGTGTAACAATAGCTTTGAAATACAGCATTGTCCACCATCATTTGATTTGAAACAGCTGATTGCCTTTTAAAGCCTGTACAGTAGCTATTATATTTTGGTAGGAGTTTTGTAAGATACATAAAAGTTAAGTAAAACAAAGATAAGGACAGAAGGTTTTTTTTCAGCAAATACCATACATATATTGAAGGAAAAATAGTAAACACATAAATACTTAGAATTTATGCCATAAGGATTTTCAACAATTAGTTAAAAATTGTTCCTTCAATTGATGTGCCAGCTCACTTCTTTTGGCTCCCCAAATTTCCCCTGTTAATATGACCTTTTATTTTATTCCAATCTAAATTACATATTTTGAAGTAAGATTAGGGGTTATTATATAACTGACAATATTCTATATCAAATATATTAGTCCAAAAACTCTTACAATGAAAATAAACTGAATAGCTGATCCATTTGCCTTATCTTCCTACTGAAAAAGGAAGGAATCCTTCAAAGGATAAGAAGCAAGGCCTTTTTAGAGTTCAAAGGATCTGGGCTCTGAAGTAGGAAGAAATACAATACTTTGCCAGAAAAGGAAACTGAGACTGAGAGAGTTTAAAGACTTGAGCAGGATATTTCAATAAGAAGTAGTCTTCTAACTACATACATACATGGCACTCTTTCAGACAACTTATATTACCTCAAGAGAAACCAGCTGTAGTAAGGACTGTGAATTCCCCAAAGTCTATTGCAATACAGCAGACAGGAAGTATTCTATTCACTAAGAGAATCATTATTTTCTTAACTAGACCTGTTGACTACAGGCTTTTTAAAACACGATTCACATGCTAGTTCTGGATGGTTTGTATATTTTAGATCAAACATCCTAAGGGCATGAACTCTGTCTGAAATAATTTCATCTCAAATTATAGGAAATATAATATTTTGTGTCATTGAGTCCTACAGAGGAAAATCCCATGAAAAAAGAGATAATTTCATGGAAGGGACTGAACCCTATATAATAATCTCTTTAAGTCCTTTCTACTGGGTCTAGGGTAGAGATACGACAGAGAACAAAAACCAGTGCAGATATATATAATGGAAATCTATCAAAGAGAAAAAGTATCTTGTCTTGAGAACTTTACTAACAGATACTGAGGTGAGTCTGACATTTGTCACACTTCGGTCTTTGTAGTACATCAATTTACCACCAGAGAAGTGATGAGCATGTCACTGAGCCAACTACACATAAAATGATTTTTCTCAGCAGGCCATGGTTCTACCTTTCTGCCTATACTAATGATCCCCACACTTCTGACCACTTAATCCTCCCTTTAATCTTGAAACTATGGAAAAATGTCTTTTCTCTGCCAGTGATTGATTAGCACAATCCTCCACAAATATGGAAGATATTCATCCCTTTCCCTTGGGAATCTTCACAGTGGATGAATATAGCACAAAACTTTTTTCTTGATGTAATATTTCAGAAAAATACATGCTCTTTCCATACATGGGACACTATCTTGAACTATAGTCACTAAAATTTCAATGAAAAAGATAAGAACAATTCTAATAAAGCATTGGAAACTATGAGTTATAAATATGATAGTATGGTATCTCTATTCCACTTTCAATTGATAATTATTCTGTTTTTCCCACTATTGTGATTCACTTATCACCAAGACCAATATTCTGTTCCAAAAGACTCATAAACCCATTAGAGATAGATAATGGCATTTTTATATTTGTGTGTGCATGCACATGTGTGTATAATGCACATTTATATAACTAGATATAAAAATAAGAAATACATACATATGTGTATATATCACATTTGAAACCATAAGTGTGATTATTTTTGACATGAAGCAATCTGCCACATGGTAATTGAACATTTCTTTGATATATTACATTTTGTTTTAATCCTCAGTATGCTAAGGTATCTTTACTAAGGGCTTTTAAAAATAATACAATGTACTTTTAATAGGAGACCTTTAAACAAATCTCAGCATACATAGATTTGTTAAAAGCATGACTGGAGTACCTTATGCTAAGGTGTAACAAAGCAGAAATGTTAAGGTACAAAATACTGCAGTTCAAGAGCAAATATACTATATTGGCTTTAGTTATAGCTACATAAAAATTGCCTCACTAAAAACTAGTTTCTTAAGATTATTCAAATATATTTGTCTATATCCATATCTATTATTGAAATTGATTGATTCATTTATAAAAAGGTGAAGCAGACCTGTGATTTCAACAATACAGGGCATTCTTATTAAGGAATTTCTTCTACCAATGCAGATTGGCACTTTCCCTAAAATTCATGCTCTTAGAGGTTTTCCTGGAAGAGTACCATGATGTGGGGTAGAGGGGCAGATTAATTCATCTATCTAGTGTCAAACTCTTAGTATGTCAAAGAAAGGGCTTCGTAGCAGATGTCCTTGATTCCCAGGTCATTTGGATATTCATTGTCATCTTGTCCAAATTTCCTGAAAACACCTCTAAATTTATTTGTAACTAAGAAGCAGTACATATAAGTCTTGTAGAACCCCAACAAGGCTCAGAAATTCTCTGTGGTTGGATACCAGCTGAAACAGAGAACCATGTGTGTTATTCAGTGGCTTGGAGAATTGTCCACTCATTATTTTAAATAATTGCAGAGAATTGTAATATTAAAGGCATCGAATGGAATCTTAACATAAGTCTGAGGGCACCACTGACCACAAACTTCCAGTACCATTCCTAATTAATCCCTAGATATATTTCCTAAGCAGGTATATATTTGGGACACATTGTGTCCCAAAATAGAGTGCTTTCTTTTGATACAGAGTGCTTTCTTTCAGCAGGCATATATTAGTATAACCTCTGTTACTCAACAAGACTTATCATTTCATTCAGTGTTTATTGGATTATGATTATATGAATGGTTATCTTAAGTATAAATGGAATTTTATCTGAATGTAAGTGCTTCCAATTTAGCAAACAAGATGAGCTATTGTAAGAAAACAAAAGACAACCCTTTAAGGTGGAGACTATGTGTTACAAGTACCACAAGATGGTATTAAAAAGATCTACAAATTCAGATAAGGGTTAGAATGATCAGAGGAGATTTCATGAGGAAGATTTTAACTGAAAAGAGTATTAAAAGAAGGGATCTATCAGATTGGTAGGCAGATTTGGAATAGAATACCATAAGAACCATCAAAGAACCCAAACTCATCAAAAGAATTAAAGAAAGAAAAGTTTTGCTACAGAAATTCCATGGGAAAAGAAACTATATAAAAGGAAACTAGTTTATGCAGCATGAAAAAGGCAAGGTAATGATTCATTGTTTAGTTGTTCCTAACAACTGAAGAAACAAAGTTCTCAAACTGAAGTATATCGCAGCAAGGAAATGGAAAAATATTAAAGGACATTTCTTGAAATTAGTGAGCCACAGGCAAAGAAGTTTGGCCGGATAAACAGGAGTGAGAATAGCAGTTGGGGCTGAGAGGGAGAGAATATCATTAATGATACTCAACAAAGAGACTGAAGAAAAATATTAGTAAAAGTAGGATAAAAAAGTTCGATTTGGCAAAAACTCAGAGTGGGAGACTGCCTGTTGTATCTATATAAATAAAACAAGCATCATTTACCTATAGCTGATATTTTAAAGTAAAATCCAGTTATTTGAAGCTAGACTGCAGTGGGAGTGGTGAAAAGGATCAACTGGAGGTGGAGTACTTCAAGCAAAGTAGGCAGTAAGGCACTTAGTGCTGATGCTTATAAATTTAAAAAAAAAAAAAAAACACAGATACTTCAACAGTTATAACAGAGTTTGAAAAAGTGCTAGATATGGAGTCGAGAAGACCCATGAGTTCTAATCCAGCCACAGACACCTACTAACTCTGTGACTCTAGGTAAGTAACTTAACCCTGTATCCCTTAGTTTTCTCATTTATAAAATAAGCTGGAGAAGGAAATGGATCCTCACTCCAATATCTTTGCCAAGAAAACCATAAATGAGGTCATGAAGAATTAGACTAGAATTAGAACTGACTACCACCAACAGCAAAAGCAGTGGCGGTAACAGGATTTGATAGATAAGAAAAAAGAGAGAAAAGAACAACCTTAAAACATAAAACTTAGGAGTAAAATGAAGGACTAAAATATGTTTTTCCTCATATTAGGAAAAAAAAAACAGAATTGGTAATCATGATTATGAATAACAGACTGAAACAAAAGAAATATGGTGTATGTTTTAGGTACACAAGTAATGAAACAGTATCAATATTAAATTTGTGTGTGCCTGGTATAATATTGAAGTATTTAAAGTAAAAGATAACTCAATTAATTGAAGATCTCTCTCCCTCATTCAGATCTCAACAAGCATCCCTGAATTTAATTATTATCTCTTATGTTGAATGAATCTAAAATACCAGAAACTCTCTATTGACTTTCAATCTTGCATCCCCAACTGTTTTAAGACATTTTGACATCTAGCAGGTATTTTCAAATTCAACATTTCCAAGACAGAATTCCTGATCTTTCCCCCTAAAGCTTCCCCTCTTCTTCCTTCCTTACTATTATATTGAGCTGTACCATCCTCTTCTATCTCAGGGTCACGATCATTCTCTCTCTTCAATATCTTTCATCACTATCTCTTTCCTCATATCCAAGGTGTTGCAAAAGCCTATTGGATTTTCTCTTTGTAACATTGCTGCCTAAGTCCCCATCTCTTCTCTGAAATTACTACCACTCTGCTGTAGTCTTTCAATACCATTCAGATGAACTGTAGCAATAGCCAACTCGTGGTTCAACATACCTGAAATTTCTCCCCAATTCAATACATTCTCCATTCTTGTAGTCTCAGGGAAGGTTAGAATTGCATATCTATTATATGAGATGGGATTAAAATCCAATTTTGATCTACTTTCTACAAAATGACAAGGCACACAATTCAACAAAATATTCTATTTGGAGAAAAAAACTGGAGTTTAATTGAATCCCAATATAAATTTGACCAAAGATTCATTCAAATGACATAAACATTTAATGAATTCTTTTTTTTTTTTTTTTTTTTTTTACAAAAGGAAAACTCCCTTCTTTTGTCTATAGCTTTTTCTTACATCATAGTTCTCTCAATTATTTTCCCTCCCTCTCCAAAAGAGTAATTTATTATAACAAACAAGATTTTAGAGATGAAAATATAACTCAATACACTGATCAGTACATTGAAAAAGTTAAAAAAAAAAGTCTTATCTCTAGCATCTGTGGGTTACTATAAAGAGTTGGGCTAGAGAGGATACTCTCATGTTTCTTTCTTGTTATCTCTTTGAATTTTATAATTGGCTAATTTTCTTTTGACTTTCTAATGGGTAGGTGTTCTTTTCATTTACATTGTAGTAACACAATAGTAATGTCTTTGCTCTGCTTACTTCACTCTGAAGCTGTTCATGTAGATTTTTTTCTATGATTTTCCATATTCTTTTTACATATACATACATACATACATATATATATGTGTGTGTGTGTGTGTGTGTGTATGTGTGTGTACATTTGTATGACACAGTAATATTCTATTATCTTCGTGTACTACAATTTGCTTAACCATCCCCCAATGGATGTACATCTACTTTGTTTTGAATACTTATTGCCTTTTAAAAATGGGATACATGGTTATTTTCTTTTTACCAATGGTTTCCTTGAAATATATATACAGCAATGTAATCTCTGTTTCAGTGGGTAGTGACAACTTAGTCACTTTATTTCTATAATTCAAAATTAGTTCCCAAAATGTTTGTACCATTTCACAATTCCACTAAAAATATCATTGCACAATCTCTAAAGGGGTTTACATTTTTGTTTGTTTGTTTGTTTTTTGTTTTCTATTTGTTTTTTGCCAAATTGCATGGTGTGCAATGAAATCCTAGGGTTGTTTTGATTTGTATTTCTCTTATTATTAGTGACTTGAAGCATTTTTTTACATGGCTGCAAATATTGTATAATTCTTTTAAGAACTATTTTTTCATACTTTTTGATCACATATTTACTAAAAAAAATTGGTATGCACACATGGATATATATATACACATATATGTATATACATTATATATATGTATATGTGTATATATATATATATATATATATATATATATATATATATATATATATATATATATATATATATATATATATATATATATGTACACATTGTCTCCATGGTAATGTATATACATGTTAGATGAAAAAAACTTATCAAAAATTTTGATGCAAAAATTTTTTTCACATTTTACTGATTTCCTTCTTATTGTAGGTAAATTAATTTTGTGCAGAAACTTCTCAGTTTCAACTAATTAAAGCATCTGTTTTACCTTCGGTACTTGTTTTTATCTTTTGGTTCCTTAGAAATGCATAGCTGTTAGAGGTTTATGATCTTTTGTGGGGTTTTCCCCATAATATTTTTATAGTATATTTTTAAATATTAGGTCACATATCAATTTGGAATGTGTTGTAGAGCATAGCATAGGATGTTGATATAAACTTATTTCTGCCATACTGTTTCCAGTTTTTCCAGCAGAATTTATGAAACAAGGAATTTTCCTCAAGCCTTATATAATTGATGAGTTCCACTCTATCCAATATTATTGAGTTCCATTGCTTCTAACCCATCCTTGGCTAATCTGTTCCATTGATCTATTTCCCTAATTTTAGACCATACAAGATGATTTTGGAAATTGCAGGTTTAAAATATTATTTTAGGTATAGAAATGCTATTTCCCCTTTATCCCTATTTCTTTTCATCATTTTTTTATGATATTCTAGATCTGTTTTTCAAATGCATTTTATTATTATTTTATTAATTTTGTAAAGGATAACCTTCATAATTTGATTGTTATAGTATTAAAAGTGTAAGTCAATTTTATTAATGTTGGCATGTTTATCATATTAGTATGACCTAGCCATGAGCACTGACTATTCCTGAAACTATATCATTATTTCTTCAAGCAGCACTTTTATGTTTTTTGTGATGGTTCCCTCTTATGGTGGTTTCCTTATGGGCAGCATCTCCAAGCATCTCAGATTCATTCCACACTGGGAAATTCTAGGTTCACCAGCTGATTTTCTATCATGGTCCAGAGAGACTTACACAGTCCATCGAATCTGAATTTCCAAGGCATCAGAAAATGGGAAGAATTGTGGATTTTATTGTAAGCCTCTTTGTTATTAGTAATGGAGGTGGGGGAAGATTGCTGAATTATCTCAGAATCAGTGAACATTTTTGGATCTTTTGAATCTGACCATAAAGACAATTCAATTTGCTTCATTTTTGCATAATTTATATTTTGGAGAGGTTGGAGAGATTGTGACCCAGAAGTCCAATTCATGGACTCAAAACTATCATCCCACACTTTGATATCATAAATTACTACAGAAATCACTACAAGGTTAATCTTTTTATGAAAGTTAAACATATGTTTTTGCATGAATGAAAAAAATTACAAAATACTAAAGGTTTAGAGTCAAGTATTGTTCATGATGTTTCCATCTAGCAATAAAGGTAAATCAGGAATTTATTCAAGTATCAGCTTTAGACCAGAGTAGTAAATATTATTTTTTCTTATCATAAGTATACATAGAAATAACCAGTTGATACATGTAAGCAACCAAAACATTTTGAAGGAGGAAAATCAATCAAGATTTATTTTTTTCGTAAGTAAGCATCTATTATTTCTTTTCCTTCACCCATGGGCTTCTCTCTGCAAAGTATCTGTGTTGAATATGCATTTTATGTCATATATACTCTCACAAGGAGATCTTTAACCTTACTAGACATCCCCCACCTTTTTTCCTGTAGCTTTTCCTTAGCATAGCTGCTGAATTTTAATCAAAACATAAAAATAAGAAAGAACAAAGGGAATAACAAAAAATGCAGTTCAGAGTTGAGTTGGGTGATGACCAATGTATAAGCTCCAGCAGCTGCTAAAAGACATCTTAAAAGATCTTGTCAAATAGATGAACCAAATAATTATAACATGCATTTAGTGGACCTGAAATTGTTTCATTTGGGGTCAAATATAGTCCCATGGCAAAGATAAACATGAGTTTTTGTCTCACCCATTACTACAAAAAGCCCTAAAGGCAGAATACATATTCCATCAGCCACAAAAAGGGGACTTGAAAGATACAGAATTTTTGAACTGGAGTGGTGATTTTCCCCCCTGAGATGAAATAAATGTGCATGTGAGGATTGGCACTAAAACATATCTTCTTGATTTTTGCATAAAAGCATAAACATAGAATCTCAAGAATCTATGCAAAATGGAAGTTATTCAAAAGTTGATTTTATCTATCTTGTGTATTTTGTTGTCCTAATTTTAAGATAGTCAAGGAAGCACAAGTGTATGGAGATTTTCAAGCACAAGAAGTATACATGAAGTGTAAGAAAAATGCTGGTTTATATTTATAGTTTCAACTTCTGTCCCCATGTCAAGTTCTTTAATTAAAGCTGCATTGATTAAAGATATTATTCTGTGAAAGGACAATTTCTTTCTGAGTTCTTTAGGGTAAAATGAAAAGATTAAGGAATTAAAAATCATAATACAATTTCATTCATTGAAACATTTTTTTTAATACAGAGCAAAAT